>NW_027497632.1:0-90390 GCF_021521415.1 Bidens hawaiensis
ACGCCTAGGGTCACCGCGTCACCAGCCGCCGATTTCACTGAACCCCAAGCCGAAGTCTCTTTCCATGCAATTACAGGTACTATTCACCCTCAAACGTTACGATTGCCCGGCCAGATTAAGAACAAAGATGTAGTGGTTCTAATTGATGGCGGTAGTACCCATAACTTCATTGACCAGTCATTGGTCGACCGTTTTGGCCTCATTCTTAACCGGGAGATCACTTTTGAAGTTATAGTGGGAAATCGGGAAAAGGTGATGTGCCCAGGTCGTGTTAATGACCTTTCACTCATTATACAAGGGTATACTATTTCGACAGACTTTTGGGTTTTACCAGTAGCTGCTTGCTCTGTGGTTTTGGGGGTTCAATGGCTCAAGACCCTGGGTCTGGTGGAAATTGACTATCAGAAACTCATGATTGGTTTCTGGTTAGCAGGTGCAAAACATGTCTTTCAGGGACTCAAGGCCATCGAACTACATGTGATACCCGACAAAGAACTAATGGGCTTACAGGGGTTAGCTTATCTCCTACAGATTGAGTCGTTCGGTGTGACCGAGTCGTCAAGTCAGGTCCCTTGTTTGGCCATCCAGGAATTATTGAAGCAATACGACCGAGTTTTTCAGGAACCCCAAGGCCTTCAGCCGATCCGCTCACACGACCACCAAATACCTTTGTTGCCCAATGCCCAACCAGTGAGCTCTCGTCCTTACCGCCAGCCTTATTACCAGAAATCAGAAATTGAGAAACAGGTAAGAGAGCTGCTTCACCAAGGTTTAATCAGGCCTAGCCATAGTCCGTTCGTGTCACCAGTGTTACTAGTTAAAAAAAGTGACGGAACTTGGCGCTTCTGTGTAGATTATCGGGTTTTGAATGATATAACCATCAAAGATAAGTACCCAATTCCGGTCATCGACGAGCTTCTGGATGAGTTATATGGGTCTTCTATTTATTTGAAATTGGAACTTCGGTCCGGATACCATCAGATACGCGTACGTGAGCCGGATATTTGTAAAACAGCTTTCCGAACTCATAAAGGGCATTATGAGTTTTTGGTGATGCCTTTCGGACTTACGAACGCACCGGCGACCTTCCAAAGTTTAATGAACGACCTCTTCCTGCCCCACTTACGTAAGTTTGTACTTGTGTTCTTTGATGATATATTGGTTTATTCAAGAACATTAGAATATCACTTGCAACACTTGTCTATTGTCTTGGAGATTTTGGCTACTAGCAGGCTTTATGCCAAAATGACCAAGTGTTGTTTTGGAGTGTCCAAAGTCAATTATTTGGGCCATGTCATCTCCTCTTCTGGGTGGCAGTTGACGATTCCAAGGTCCAAGCTGTGTTGGATTGGCCGACGCCGACGAATGCGAAAGGGGTACGCGGGTTTTTAGGCCTCGCGGGATATTATCGGAAGTTTATTAAAAATTTTGGTGTTATGGCCGCCCCTCTTCATAAATTGGTGGGAAAAACACCCTTTTATTGGGATTCAGTGACCGAAAAAGCTTTTCAGCAGCTCAAGCAATCCCTCACGACCACTCCAACCTTGGGGTTACCGGATTGGTCTAAGCCTTATAATGTAGAGTGTGATGCTAGTGGGGTGGGTGTTGGGGCCATCCTTACTCAGCAAGGACATCCCCATCGCATATTATAGTATTCCATCAAAAGGGTCCATGTTGGCTTGGTCCACTTATGAAAAAGAAATGCTTGCAATAGTCAAGGCGGTGAGGAAGTGGAGATCGTATTTGTTAGGCCGGCCTTTTGTGGTCAAAACGGACCATATCAGCCTTAAGTATTTATTAGAGCAACGAGTTTCCACACCGGGCCAAACTCGATGGCTTCCAAAGCTTATGGCGTATGACTTCAGGGTTGAGTATAAGAAAGGGGTGACTAATAGAGGAGCAGATGCATTATCCAGGCAGACCGAGTTTAATTTATTGGCCATTTCTCATGTGACAGCGGGTTGGTGGGCAGAGTTGCAGCAGGAAATAAAGCAAGCAGCCTACTATCATAATTTACCGGGGTGTTTTCCTACAAAAATTAGATCTCACTTGGTGCAACGAGATGGGGTTTAGTTTCGGGGGAACGTGATTTTGTTAAGCCCAACTTCATCTCTTATTCCTAAAGTCTTGCAACATTGTCATGCGTCTCCTGAAGGAGGACATTTTGGATTCCACAAGACTTTAGCCCGGGTAAAGGAAAGTTTTTGGTGGTCCGGGATCAAAGACGGGGTGAAAAGGTTTATTCAAGATTGTCACATATGTCAAAGATTCAAAACAGAAAGTTGCCGACCTGCTGGTTTGCTCCAACCGTTGCCGATTCCGACTCGAATTTGGGAAGACATCAGTATGGATTTTATAGAAGGGTTGCCTTCTTCTAACGGGTTCACTGCCATTATGGTAGTTGTGGATCGCCTATCTAAGTATGCTCATTTTGTGCTGATCCGACATCCATTTACTACAGCTACAATTGCTAAAGAATTTGTATCACATGTTGTCAAGTTGCATGGCATTCCCTCCACCATAGTAAGTGACCGTGATAAAGTCTTTATTAGTTCATTTTGGCAAGCACTATTTAAACTGCAGGGAATAGATTTATGTTTAAGTTCTAGCTACCACCCCCAAACAGACGGTCAAACGGAAGTTGTCAACAGAACCCTTGAGCAGTACCTTCGTTGTTTTGTGGGGGATCGACCAAAAAAATGGGCAGATTGGCTTCCATTGGCAGAATTTAGTTATAACACATCAGTTCATTCGGCCACCAAGATGACCCCTTTTGAAGTTGTGTATGGCCGTCCTCCTCCTTGGGTTCTTACTTATGTTCCGAGCACTTCTAATGTTCATGCTGTTGAGGAGTTTTTGATTGATCGAGACAAATTATTGCATGATTTACGTTCCAACTTGGTGGTAGCTCGGGATCGGATGAAGTCTAAGGCTGATTTAAAGAGACGTGAAGTCTAAGGCTGATTTTGAAGTTGTGTATGGCCGTCCTCCTCCTTGGGTTCTTACTTATGTTCCGAGCACTTCTAATGTTCATGCTGTTGAGGAGTTTTTGATTGATCGAGACAAATTATTGCATGATTTACGTTCCAACTTGGTGGTAGCTCGGGATCGGATGAAGTCTAAGGCTGATTTAAAGAGACGTGAGGTGGAGTTTTCTGTGGGGGACATGGTATATTTGAAGCTTCAACCGTACCGGCAGACGACGGTGGCAGCCCGTTTATCGGCTAAGGTTGGCCCCAAGTTTTTTGGCCCATATAAAGTTATTGAACGGGTGAGACCTGTTGCGTATCGGTTAGAGTTTCCATCAGGGGCCCTTATCCATAATGTGTTCCATGTGAGTTTATTAAAAAGATGTAGAGGTGATCCTTCCATTCCAGTTCCATCCGAAGCCGGTCCAACGGCCTTGCCACCAGCCGGGCCACAACCAGAAGCTGTCCTAAAAGAAAGGATAATAAAAAAGGGAAAGCATAGGCCCAAGACGGAAGTTTTGGTGCAATGGAAAGGATTTCCTCACGAAGACACTACTTGGGAGAATAAATGGCGTTTTCAGAAGGCGTATCCCAACTTTCCCCTTGCGGACAAGGTGAGTTCAAGCGGTGGGGATTGATGTGTACCGGGCCAATGTTACAACGGGATTTTATGCTAAATTAATTATGTTATGTTATTTATTTATTTTTTCCAGTCAGTTTATGTTTAGCTTGTGTGTCTTAAGGAGTGGTTATCGATGATCTCCTCCATGTGGTAGTGGTTAAGAGTAATTTCCCTCAGAAAATTGTTCCAGATCTTCTCCCTTAGATTCTCTCTGTTTTCCTTCTTAATTTATGGCTATTGAATCAGATTGATCGGACCACATTACTGCCCCTCCCTCTCCCACCATTCTCCACTCTCCTGGTACAGTTGAAAAATCTCAATCGATTCGTGGCTTTTAGTTTGTACCAATGGAGATGTTCTATTTATACGGACGGGTGAGTTGTTTTCCTTCTGATTTGGGAATTTCATGCGTGTTTACAATTGTTGTATGCCTATATTCATTCAACACATGTTTTGTGGGTTCGACATTGCATTTTTTTATACAATATATGTGTGTAACAGTGAGTGAGCTTTGGTTTTAATGTTGGTATGGTAATTTTTTGAGCTAATGCTAATGTCTTTTTAGGTTATCATTGCAGTAGCCTATGTCATGGTTAAATGATTGCATGGTGGTAGTCGAGATGCCTCTAAAGAGTTTTAGGTCATAGTTTATTTATGATTAATACAGTCAAGTAAATAGATTAATCATGACCGTTTATTTTAAGACCTATAGACTAAACAGTACATTCAATCACATTCAGGCTACTGCTGGAATAGAACCCGAAGATGTTGGTAAACGCCTTATTGATTACGGGTTTCACGGTCTAACAATGTCATGGCCAGTTCCAGGAACACTCATGATTGAACCAACCGAAAGTGAAAGCAAGGTATGATGGAGAGACTAAAGTTTACATTATTATTATTATTATTATTAAAGTTTAAATATTTATTTTACTTAAAAGTGTGTAATTTTTTATTTGTAGGCTGAATTGGACAGGTTTTGTGATGCTTTAATCTCCATTAGGCAAGAATTAGCAGAGATTGAGAGAGGAACAGTTGATCTTAACAACAATGTCATCAAGGTACTTTTAGCAATTAGATTATGATTGTTTTGGAGAATATTATTCATGAATTTTGTTAGTTGTCTTAGAGAAATTATTATGTTTGTAGGGCGCTCCTCACCCGCCACAACTACTCATGGCCGACACGTGGACAAAACCGTATTCTAGAAAATATGCAGTGTACCCTGCTCCATGGCTTCATGTTGCCAAGTTCTGGCCAACTACATGTTCGTTTCTCTCTCTCTCTCTTTATACATATAAATGTACATGTGTGTGTGTGTCTTGTATACTATCTTCAGCAACTGGTTGTTACCACTGATTATGATTATTCAAAATCACATAATAACCTTCAAAACATGTATATGCAAACACGCCTAAAAAGCCTATGTTTTTTGTTTTCAGAAGAAACTTATTTTGTGATGTGTCTTTATGTGACAGGCCGTGTTGACAATGTGTATGGAGACCGCAACCTGATCTGCACTCTTCAACCACCACAGGAGTATGAAGAGAAAGCCGAAGCTACTGCTTAAGTAAGCTATGAACTGTCACGTGTTCTTCAAAGTTCTTTCCAAGGTTTATACATGACTCAATTCTTGTATACACATGTTTTTTGTTTCTATGCTGGATTTTATGATATTCATGTAATCATAATGACCAGCTGCTCTTATAACAACAATTCCTTCTAATGTACATTTTTCACTTGTTGTGAAACACATTACACACCCTACGGCTATCTGTTAAATCCAAACACAGTAACTAAAACTTTATAACGGATGCAAGGGTAATTTGGTAATCATAATAATCTTTATATCACATGGTGGTATCTAATCTTTTTACACTTTATATGTGAATTTTCCATATAATGAAGGATGCTTTCACATGTGAACGGGTAACGAGTCAAAACATGTGTTAGTTTTAATATTAAAGCATGTCGGGTTGGGTTTGACCATGAAAGAGTTTTGCTCAGATTGATTTATATTTTTATAAATAGTTAGTGTGTCAAATGCTAACTTGAAGTCAAATTTATATTAAAAATTTGGCATAAATTTTTTAGCTTTTATCAATCTTGAAGTCAAATGTTATTCTTTTTGCCCACAAAAATCAAACAGCCTCATATTGCAGGAAAGATAACTGTTGCTCAGAGAAAGATGCAGCAATTGTTGTAACGCAAATGCTTAAAGTTGCTGCAGAATGTCCATTTACACAGTTTGGTACACCATGACATGAAACCAGAGGTATGATAACACATAATAATACGGACCGCCTTACATTGACCCGCAGTTCATAGGTTGATGCTAACCTTGTCTTGTATTTTATAGAATTTTCTTTTCAAGTCGGGTGAGGACAACTTACAGTTAAAAGGCTACAGATTTTGGTCTATCAGACTTCATAAGACCAGGCTAGTGTAAATGTATAATATATGGTAAATACAACTAAAGTTTGCGGAGTACAAAAATAGCACCAAATCTTAATCACTGTTTAGTAAAACTGACGGGAGTTATATTTTCAACATATTTAGTTAGTCATATGGATATACTTAGGCCTGTAAACGAACCGAGCATTCAGTGGAAAGTTCGTTTATTTTCGTTTATTTAATAAACAAACAAACATGAACAAAAACTTTTGTTCATTTAATTACGAATGAACATGTAAACATATTTCGTTCGTGAACATTCGTTCATATATGTTCTTTTATTCTTTGTACATTATTGGATACTTAATGTATCCAGCTTGTCCGTTTGTGTTCATTTTTGCTTGTTTATGTTTGTTCAGTTGTGCTCGTTTACGTTCGAGAACTGCTCATTTAGATTTTTAATGAAGAGGCATGAATGAACACGAACATGTACGAATATAAAAAAATAATTCGACTAATTGTTCGTGTTTGTGTAGGATTAAAGATAAACAAGCGGGCTCCTTTCATGTTCTTTTGGTTCGTTTGTAGGTCTAGATGTATATTAATACAGAAACCTTTTGTATTATTTGTAGGAAAGAAGTTTATAGATATGTTTGGCAGTGCGTATTATGTTGCTCCTGAAGTATTGAAACGTAAATCGGGGCCCTAATCAGGTGTTTGGAGTATAGGCGTTATCACATAAATTCTACTGTGTGGGCGTCGCCCCTTTTGGGATAAATCTGAAAATGGGATTTTTAAAGAGCTAAATTGCTTTTAGTAATATATATATATATATTAATGATATATTAGTTTTTTACAATATTGCTATGAATTTATAGGTGTTACAAAACAAACCTGATTTTCATCGCAAACCATGGCCTAACATAAGCCCGAGTGCCATAAGCCCGAGTGCCATAGCTTTTGTAAAAAATTGCTTGTGAAAATCCTCGTACGCGACTTACTGTTGTGCTGGCTCTGTATGTTTCTTTTTCTTGTTCATGTTTATTTATGAGCTGAATCACATCCAACCATTATATTTCAAACATCTGTTTATTATAATCCATCTTCAATTGTTTACTCTTTTTCTCTTAATATTAACCATTAAGTAACCTAATGGTTGAGTATGCGTTTTACAGCACACCCGTGGGTACGAGAAGGTAGAAATGCATCTGAGATTCCTCTCGACATTTCAGTTCTATCAAACATGCGTGAATTTTTAAAATATAGTCGCTAAAACAATTTGCTCTACAGGAAAGTATTTCTCTCATATTATAAAGGTGATAACAATTATCTAACAATATTTTCTAAGACTTGATATTATTGCGTAGGCTTTGGCTAGAACACTTGATGAAGAGCAGCTAGCGGATCTCAGATCAATTTTATGCAATTGATATAGACAAAAATGGTGCTATTAGTCTTGATGAAATGAAACAGGTATGTTTGTCTTTGACCCCAAAAGTCGAACAAAACATTATAAACTTATTTCTAAAATAGCTTGGTTTTAATATTCCTTGGAAGATGAAAGAATCGCATGTTTTAGAGATATTAAAAGCAGTAAGCCCATTGAAGGTCAAATATTTGATAAGCTGGCCTTAAACAGTTATAGCTGCACTTTTGAATGTAAAATCACTACTAATTTGTCTTTTTATGAGCAACTTTATGCCACATATTTGAGTTAATTACAAGTGTAGTTTTGTTGATCGTTTGTATGACTAAGGTGGACTTTCTTAAGTTCTAAAACGGATTATATGCAAAAATGAGTTTTGGTTATTTTAAAGAAGTATAGATTTTGGTATGGGACAGACTTCAGGGACTCTGACCGGTCAAAATATGTGTAGGTTAGAACTATATGTAAGCAAAGTGGATTGGGTCATCTTTAATGAAAGCGTGCGTTGAGGTTGATGAATTTAATAAATATTGTTTCTTTCTGACATGAATCACAATTGGATAATATCTAGAATATTGAGAAGCTCGGTCCAAGTTTATATGTTTTTTAGCCCAAAAACTACTATTCTTTCTGAGCTTTTGATCCTGTGTGTGCAAAAAAACTTAATACCATTTTTTGTTTATTTCTTTGTATATATTATACTTTTTTTATATATATTATATGATGCAAAACATGTCTTTATGATAAGATATTATTAGTTTAGAATGATTAACATCTTATTAAAATTTCATTTTTCGCTATTCGGAGATTTTGGATTTATTTTGGCTATGCAATAAAGTATTATAAATATGAAAATAAAAAGATTCTGCAATACCAAAATAGTGATTACATCGAAACAGAAGGCAAGCGAGCAACAAGTTGCGCCGCTATCCCTTTTTAAATTGCAAACCCCGATCTTCATACCCGACTAAATGATGTACACTTGATGTAGGAGCTCAATAACGGGTGGAATTAGTGTACTATACACCGTACGAACTAATACGACTATTTTTGGATGGACTGAATAAAAGGTTTAAAACTAGGAATGGATTGAATCATAATACAAAACAAAATTAAAACTAACAACGTTAAGTTTTTTATTAAATCGCTGCCAAATGTTGATATTTAATTAGTTGCGATAGTAATCCACATTTATTATGAATCTAACTTCATTTGCGGCACCCGCTGCAATGCGCGAGCTCTCCTGCTGGTTAATCTATAAAACAGATAGGAGGCCTTTCAACTACCTACTTTCTCTCTCCGTAAGACGTTGTGTATTATTATTCCCTACCAAGTAACCGGCCTATTGCCATCTCCGGCGTACTCAAGCATAACGTTTTCATCTCGGGTGCATTAAAGGCATCGTCCGTTATTTGTTACCGCAATTAATAATCATTAGCAAGTCTGTTACTAGCAGCTTTTAACAAGTCCCCAGTTTCCCCAAATCTCAATCATTCCGATTCAAACATACGGTTCATCATTCGCATGTATTTGGTTCAGTTATGCTTTGTCTTTCACCTTGTTGTATTCATTTGCAATTGAAGAAATTATAAAGTTAGGCTGCCGGAATATGCCCCAATCGGTTTCAATCTAAACCCCCAGCGATTACTCACCTCCATAAGCTATTGAATACCCCACTCGGTTCAATTGAAGAGCATTTGAAACTTGTAAGCAGTTGCTGGGATTTCTGGAGAAAATCTCTTCATTCTTCTTCTTCTAATCGTGTGCTTTTTGGTGTGTCATTGTGTATGATTTCGTTGTATCGATAATCATGTTGTAGCAATATTATGTGAAATCGTTGAATTATGTTTTGAATTTTGCTTGATGTTTTATATGAAGAGTATTATGTAGATTTGGTGACTGATAATAGAAGAGGTTGATTTTGTGATGAATTTGAGGATTGGGTTTAAAAATTCAATATTGCATCATTAGAATTGGTTATCTTAAATCTGGATATGAAATTAGAGAGGATGTTATAAGATTTCATTTGAGTTGCAAACAAGAACATTTGCATATGATCATTGGAGCATAAAAGTCGAATTTAAAGTCTTTGACTTTTTGCATTAACATATTTGCCTTTGGGTTCGTTGTGTCAGCAATATCTATGATCCTTCTGCCACCGCTTTTCAGCAGACGATTCACATAGACACGCCTAATCTGATTAAGTTCGACTTATCATCTCCGGTCTCACCACCGTCAGGTATTAAATATATTTCTTTCCAATTTAAAGACTATCTTTCCAGCTTAAAATTGTTAATTTATGGTTTTCTTGCTTATATGGTCGTCACAGTTGATTTGCAATTGGCCAGCAATTAGGTTATTCGATAGCCGTTCTTTCAGTTTATGATTGATGAATTTTATGACGGTAAGCCTCGTTTAATACTTTTTTTCAGCTTTCTATTAAGTAAATACGGGAAGATCTTATCAACCGAAAACAAAGCAACATAAGAAGGTGTTGTTCCTGTTGAGGCACCAACACCCACTCTATGTGAGCCAATGGACATCATGTCAGTTTGGTAACCGTTCTCAGTGCAAACACCCTTGGCGAGTGAGCTGGTTTGTCCAAGATTGACTATGACAGCAAGGCAAGGAAAGTGTTCTTATGAATGTTTCTTGAACATGAGCAACTAAACAAATAGAGCTTCTTGTTCGTGTTCGTTCGTTAAGAAAATTAATGTGTTCGTGTTTGTTTATGTTTTGTCTGTTAATAGTATACGTGAACGGTTCACAAACGTAAACAAATGGATGATGTTTGTGTTCGTTTGCTTACGTTAACTGAACAAACAATCGAACATGAGTAGCTAAACAAAGTTGTTTGTGTTTATTCTTTTTTAAAGCTCATATGTTCATGTTAGTTCATTAAAAAATATAAACAAATGGTTTATAAACATTGATGAACGAACATATCTAAAAATATATGAACAAACAAAACTGAGCTAAAACCAATTAAATGTAAATGTGAACAAAGAGTTGGGCCTGAGAAAGTTATTAAAACGAGACTAAATTGTAGCGGGATTTACAATTAAAGCATGTAAACTAACAAACTTAAATAAATGCAAACGAGCGAACTTAACTAAATGAAAACCAAGAAACATAAGTAAACGTAAACTGACAACTCAAATAAATGAAACTAACAAACATAATTAAACGTAAACGAACGAAAATAGGTGAATTTAAATGAACAAACTTCTCGACGAATGGTTCATGAACGTTGTTCAGTTCGTTTATAGGCCTAACACTATGTAACATATTTGTGACATCTGTTTTTAATTTCATTCTTATTTACAATTTCTAATAATTATGACTGACGTCATAAATTTACAGCGTATACTATTATTCTTAATCTTTCAGTATAATACAAAGAAAAAGGTATTTCTTGTTGAATATGAAGTTGGAACCGAAATCGTTTGACTTTCAAAGGTCAACTCTGAACTCTTTTATGTTGGTATTGTATTGTGAATTGGTTTCATAAAGATTATTTGGTTGTTGCGATTAGGTATAAAGATAGGCCCAAACTATTACTTGACACGACTTGATGTTAACGGATACGGAATATGTGGTATTTTATGGAAATGCAGACGCTGAAAGGCCAGAAGCTTACCGGGTTAGAAACTTACAAAGTTTGATAATTTTTTTCTCTTTCAGTTTTTGATACAAGTTTGACCGTTTTGTTGACTTTTAAACATCTTGTTTCCCTTTTGAAGGAATATTGCACAAGACATATCGATGGTTTCTTTGTGAATTCAGAAGCGAAGAGACCAAGGGTGTTCCAATGCCTGTAAGCCATTTAATTTAGTTGTTCCTGTTTGATTGTTTCTTTTAGTTAAATTTAAACGAACAACACATGAACAAGCCCTGTTCATATTCTTTCGGTTCATTTATTGGCAGGCCTATTTGTGCATTATCTATGAGAAAATTATTTTTTAGCTGTATGTTCCTAAGTATAACTTTCAAGTTATTATTTCTGCTTAGTTTTTAATATGAAATTTGCTTTTTTTTGTTGGTCGCAGTAGATACTTTCTACCAAAATATAGGTGTTTTGCTAAAATATCAAAGCCTAAATTGTGTTTCGGTAATGACCAGATAGAATCACCATATATTAATCATTAATCTTTATACAAATAACACAATTTAATAGTTATTGAAATAACACAATTATTATGTTATTTAATTTCTCATGTTTCGTATCGTAAACTATAACGAATAAATTTTTCTATGTTAAATGCTGGTAGGATAACGAACCAAACCCATACGACCGAATCTCTGCTGCAGCGGAGAAGTCCCGGTTTTGCATCCAAGTAAAGCAATTACTTCTTTGCATGTCTATTTATGAGAGATTTTGCTATAAGTTGTGTAAAAAGCTATATCATTCTTTATACAAAAATATATTCGAAGAGTTCTTTCTTTTTTGTGCTTGGCTTGAAGATCATCATTTGTTAATGTTATAAGTGTATTACTATTACTTTTTACAAGACTTGAACTTTACATTATAAAAGTATTAAATCAAATGTCATTTGTTCTCTCTCATAATGAAGTTTGGAGATTAATTAAACTACACAAGGATAATCAATGAGAATCCTACGACCTTGTCATGAAGCGTGGCTTCAACGCTAGAAATATATACAAAAATAAATCGCATAAAACCAAATATGGGGTAACCAATATTTGTCAAATGCACTATGTTATAGTTGAATTTATAAAAGGTTTGTAGTTTGGAATTTGGTTAAAAGCAGTAGTTTGGGCAAGAGGGTCGTTTGCCTCCCTCCACCGGCAACTCGCAACTAATGTTGGCACCATAACGGATCAAAACGCCGTCAACCAATTTATGTTGTCCCGTCGCAACGCGCGGGCACTCGTACTAGTATATATATATATATATATATATATATATATATATATATATATCCAAATCACGCTTAACGGATTGCGATTATGTCATCCAATTCGTTACTTTATCTAGTTTTCTGCCAACGAAAAATTTCTAGATTTTTACCAAGTTACTAGCATGAATTTGCTTTAATACCTACATGAAAAGTCAACGATTAATAAGTAGTAGTTATGTATTATATCGACGTCTACCAACTATAGTAATTTCCTATTAGCGAATGATTTATAAACAAATTAGTTTAATTACCATTTTATTTGTAGTTGGTCTTATGATCCAATAACATGAGAGTGTTTATTAAGATTTGAGATCTTATGGTTTCATATTCGAAACTTGAGTCAAGGGGATTTCCTCCTACTGTTGGAAATAGTGGATCGGTTCGGTTAATTTAACACGACCGACTGAGTTACGACCCTGAGAGTTACACATTGGGCAACGAACTAAAATCCGTTTAAAATTTTTAAACCGGTAAATGACGAATCTAATTACGCGGAATTATTATTTATAATGGTTATAAATAATAAAGTTTATTTACTAATTAAATATACTGGTTCGGACTTTAAACGAAAGTTGGAACGAGTTGGACTTTGGACTCGGTTAGAATTTATTATTAATAAATATAAGATTATGAGATAATCTTAAAATAGTAATAAATCTCATGACTTGGAGATTACTCCATAATTGAATCCATAAGTAAATTGGAGATCTATATATACATATATAGATTGTGACACAAAAAACAGAGGCAAGGAACTTTCTGCCGCAACCAAAGTCCAGCCGTCATTACTATGATCGTTACCGACCGTCGCTAAAGCAAAACACCCGCTGCTGCCGCTACTGCCGTACGCCACCCGGCTGCTACCGCTGCTGTCCGTACGCCACCTGTCTGCTGTCGCTGCTGTCCGTAAGCTACTGTCGGTGCTGCTTTCGTGTACCGCGGTTGCCGCTCGCATTGTTCGGTTCGTCACCTAGCATCGTTCGTTGAACCTCGGTGTCTCAACCGGTTATTCATTAACCGAGGTATTATTTATCTCATCGGTAGTTAAATAATATAGTGTATATTAATATCGTGCTCGTATGGTTTTGTAACCGGATCCTGTCGGGTTTAGTTTTAGTGCTGATTACTCGTTTATATTCCGCTGCGTATTTATTAATTAATACGATTAATTATTATTTGTCACATTTATTGAACCGGGTTTAATAAATAAAATTTTGACTGATCACCACTGAAACCCAACAGTGGTATCAGAGCCTTGGTTACAACGTACGAGTCGATACCGGTCTCTTTACCGGAATTAGAGCACAAACTTTAACTGGCTTTAAAGTTTCTGGTCTAATTAATTTTTAGGGCAACTTTATATTTTGGTCAAAATTTTATTTTGTTTTATTTGACCAAAAGTTTGCCCAAATTTTGGTTGTTTGTTATGCAATATGTAAATCTGGCTCGACCGTGTTTGTGGTTGTTTGTGATGTTTTGGTTTTTGGTTTTGGCCATATGGACGGTTCAAATTTGTAATAGTTAGGGTTTTTCCTTTATTATATTTATTTTTGTAATATTGTATTTCATTTATAAATATTGTAATAAACGAAGACCCGAAGACAAAGACCATGAAACTAAACGGAAATCACGAAGTCAGTGGGAGTTGCTCAAGACGACGATTGGATGCACGCAAGTCCATCCTTGTGGTTGTTTGTGTGTTATAACCCCGTGACCCGTTCGGTCTTGCTAATAGGCTCTAGCAAGATCGAATAATTATTGGCCATATAGATTTACATATTTATTTATTTCTTTTGTGGTTGTTTATTTATAATTGTTATATAATAACCAACTCACACCAATATATATATATATATATATATATTAGGAGTTTTAAAATATTAAAAACAATCATAATAAAACAAGTTCTAAAAGGGGTTTTATAACTTGTCAAATTTTTGTCTTTTAAACAAATAATAACCAATCATGTTTTGCAAAATTAAACTAAATTTGTTTTTCCAAAATTAAATAACTTAATAGGTAACTATTAACTTAAAGTTGGTTATTTATATCGCGACAAACTTAGTTTTAATAGGTTATATAAAACTAAGTGTCCTGAGAGATGAAAGGGTTCATCAAGTTGTCCCGATTAATACAGTAAAACTGAAATTTTACTCTATTCGGTAATATTTAAATTTAATCCCAATTTTAAATTCAATAGTCTATGCCATCCTACTATAAGCCACACTTGAGGTATACTACGAAACTTCAAGTGTTTGGAGCTACATCACCGCACTTGATTTCTAGCATATCCCTTCAAGGTGAAAGGGTTTCGTTGACACATCCGACCCTTTTACGAGTGACTATACTAGGACGACTATTACTTTACTCTCCTGTTACGTGCTACAGCTGTCTGGAGACTAAGGTGGGCATAGATGAGGCTAAACGTATCTACTTAGACAAGTGTTGTCTTAATAGGCCTCATAACTGAGAGTTGTGATTTATTCACAATTGACAATCGTTGTCTATCTGCCTAACCACTTACTAATGTTGTGTGCTACAGCTGCCATTAGTAACTGGAAGCCAGATTCTCAAGTTCCTATTTTGTTAATGTTATTGGGTCATTGATAATAGGATTAAAACATCGAAAATACTAATTAAATTACTTTTTGCTTATTTAACAGATGTCAATTGATAATAACTTCTCATTCACTCTCAAGGCTATTCTTGAGAAAGAAAAGCTGAATGGCACCAATTTTCTTGAATGTCACTGCAATTTGGGACTTGTTCTCAAGATGGCAAAGAAGCACTATGTTCTCGATGGACCTGTTCCAACCGAGCCTGAAAACAATACTGCTGTTGCCAAAGAGGTTCTTGACAAGCATATAGACGACTCTGCTAAAGTCGCCTGTATTATGCTAGCCACCATGTCTTATGAGCTTGCTAAAGGCTTGGAAGATTTTGGTGCCTATGAGATGTTGGAGCAACTCAAGGGCATGTTCCAGAAACAAGCCCGTCAAGAACGCTATGACACCATGAAGCAGCTTATAAGCTGCAGAATGGAACAGGGATCATCTGTTAGTGCGCATGTCGTCAAAATGAAAGGGTACATCAAACAGTTAAGGAAACTTGATTATCCCCTGTCAAATGAAATGGCAGCGGATTTCATCTTGAACTCTCTTCCTAGCTCTTACGACCAGTTCGTAATGAATTTCAACATGAATGGCTGGCTAAAGACAGTGTCGGAGCTTCATGGAATGCTCAAAACGGCTGAGATGAATATCCGTACTAAGACTAATCAAGTTCTTATGGTTCGATCTGCTGGTGTCAAGAAGCCTAAACCCAAGAACCAGGGTAATAACGGTAAAGGCAAGAAAAAGGTTACTGTTGCTGCCAAGTATGTCACCAACACTAACAAAGGTGTTGCAAAGGTACCACCGCCGCCTCCTGAGGAGCGCCAGTGCTACAGGTGCAACAAAATGGGACACTGGAAGCGTAACTGTCCTGACTATCTTGCTGAGCTGAAAAGGCAGAGGACCAATGGTGAAAGTTCCTCTAAACGTATTTCCATTTACGTTATTGAACTTTTCACTGTCTCTAGCAACACATGGGTATTTGATACCGAATGTGGTTACCACATCGTTAATGTCTTGCAGGAGCCTGAAAAACTGGAAGAAGCTGAAACAAGGCAGCATGGAACTCATCGTTGGTGATGGGAAGAGAGTCCTAGTTCTTGCAACTAGCACATATCGTTTTGTTTGTCCATCTGGCCTTGTAGTTACTTTGAATAACTGTTTGTTTGCACATGGTTTGACCAGAAACATTATTTCAGTTTCTTTACTATTTGAACAAGGATTTAAGTACGTTTTTAATGGTATTGCTATTTTTTGCTTACTTGAATGATGTCTTTTATTTTGAGGCTAAACCTCGAAATGGTATTTATGAGATTGATGTTCAAATAAACAATAATGTATATAATCTTTCTAAATGTATCAAATCTGGCATCAATGATACATTTCTATGGCATTGCCGACTTGGCCACATAAGCAAGGCACGAGTTAAGAGACTCCAATCCGAAGGGATTCTTGAATCCACAGGAACAGACTCTTTTGATGACTGCGAATCCTGCTTAGCTGGAAAACTCGCCAAAGACTCCTTCACTCATAAGAATGAACGAGCAAAGGATCTGCTAGGACTCATGCATACTGATGTCTGCGGCCCTTTCAGAACCATATCTAGAAATCATGAAAGATACTTCGTTTCTTTTATTAACGATTACAGTCGATATGCTTATGTGTATCTTATGAAACACAAACATGAAACTTTTGAAAAGTTCAAAGAGTTTCAAAACGAAGTGGAAAACCAACTCGGAAAAACTATTAAAATGCTTTGATCAGATCGAGGTGGAGAGTATCTCAGCTCAGAATTCATAAATCATCTAAAAGAGCGTGGAATTGTTTCACAACTCACTCCACCTGGCACACCCCCAACACAATGGCGTGAGCGAGAGGAGAAATCGAACCTTGCTAAACACGGTCCGATCGATGATGTGTAGAACTAACTTGCCTCACTTCTTTTGGAGCTTTGCCCTTATGACCACCGCCCGCATTGTCAATCTGGCTCTAACTAAAAAGTTAAGCAAAACCCCCATATGAGATATGGCATGGGCATAAACCCAATTTGTCTTTCCTTAGAGTATGGGGATGTGATGTATATGTCACCAGTGATTCTGATGACAAGCTCGATCATTGCAGCGTAAAAGTTATTTTCTTCGGATACTATAACCAAAGCGGATATTATTTCTTCCATCCTGATACAAATGTGATTTCTATCAAAAGGAAGGGCCACTTTCTCAAGAAGGAAATTCTCGATCAAGGAACTGGAAATAATATTGTCGATCTTGAAGAAATTCAAGAACCACAAACAACTGCTGAGGAAGTTGGAACGTCTGATCCACAAGTTGTTGTTGCTGATACATCGGACATAAACACAAGCGTTCGCAGAAGTAATAGGACTCGCGTACCAAATTCTAAATACCTATGGCATCTAGATGGTCCCGAAGTCCTCTTAGTAGCCGAGTCAAGCGACGAACCTGCTAATTACAAATCTGCTATCTTAGATCCAGAATCTGAGAAATGGCAAGATGCCATGAACGCCGAGATGCAATCTATGCATGACAATCAAGTCTGGAACATGGTTGAGCTACCCCCCCCCCCAAATGTCGGGCAGTAGGGCGCAAGTGGATTTTCAAAACGAAAACCAACATGCATGGAATATACACCTATAAAGCACTGCTAGTAACGAAAAGCTTCACTCAAACTCAAGGTGTTGACTTTAGTGAAACCTTCTCGTCCATTGCTATGATCAAATCGATCAAGGTGTGCAAACTGAATAAATCCATTTATGGACTCAAACAAGCATTCGCAGATGGAATCTTTGTTTTGATTAGAAAATCAAAGAGTTTGGTTTTGTCAGAATGAAGATGAGTCTTGTGTTCATAGAAAGGCTAGTGGGAGCACTATATCATTCATCATCCTGTATGTGGATGATATTATGATCATTGGAAACAACATTCCTATCTTAAAGAAGTTAAGAACTGGTTGGGATCTTTCGTAATGAAAGATATTGGTAAAGCTACTTATATTCTTGGAATAAAGATCTACCGAGATAGGTCTAAGCAGCTTCTAGGGATGAGTCAAAGTACATACATAGACAAAGTAATGGCATGCTTCTCAATGGATAACTCCAAGAAAGGAGTTGTTCCCATGGTTAAGGGATATGTTCTTAGTGTTTGGAGGAGTGGAAGAGGAGCTCACTGTAAGGTGTTACACTGATGCTAGCTTCCAGAATGACCGAGATGTTTCTCGCTCAAAATTTGCTTGGATGAAGAAATTCATAGCCCACCTCGACCTGGTTCCAAGTTTTCGGAAACCGATCGACGTAATCTGTGATAACACAGGAGCCATTACTCAATCCAAAGAGCCAGATCTCATCACAGGGCCAAGCACATTCTAAGTAAGTTTCACTATATACGGGATATACTGGAACGAGGAGACATCATAATAAGCAAAGTAGACACAGATCAAAACCTAGCTGACCCGTTCACTAAGCCGATGACTCAGGACAAGCATAATCATCACAGAGATGCTATCGGTCTTAGACTAACTAGTAGTTTGTTTTGATTTAGTATTTGGATGTGTGAACATTTAAACAGTTATACTTTTAAGTTCTCTTTTGATTTAATGGTTAAATGCAAATGTTGAATAATATAACTGTGTTCGATTTTAATACGTTTAATCCATGAATTTTATATTCTAAATTATCCGTAGTCGGTCAGACTAGTGGGAACGACTCTGTTAAGACTATTCTGACTTTAGACTCAAGGAGTTGACTTCCAAACTCACAGACCTCATTATGAAAGACGTTGGATGTAACTCGCATCAAACATCTTCATGGATCTTAGTCGTAAGATGTTTTGATATTGGTATACTCATTTAGTATCCTTAGACCTGAGATATATATTAGAACTTTCGTTTACTAAAGGTTACTCTTTGATCAGTGTCAACCGATGTCGCGTAACTGCCAGCTATAAAGGCATTGGTTGGGAATGATCTGAAGTTCAGTGGGAGTTGTATGTAATCAAGATGGGATTCTGTACTCTTACATGATATGTAACAGTTAGACATCTTGGCGCCCTCGTTGATTCAAACTGTTAAAGTGTGAGGCCTCACCCAAACTTACTATGTGTTTTATTGGACCACTTTGATTCTAAATCGAGAACAATAATGATTGAACGTCATATGAGATTGAATATGATCCATGTCTCATTGTTCAATTGATGTCTTATACAGAAAGGATAGATGACAACGATTACCATAAGCTCATTGTATTGCAATAGTGTATTCCAAGATGTTTTGGTTAATGACTTTAAAGTGTCATAACTTGTTGGGGGCAGCCATGTGTAGCTAGAGCACCGCTGGTTGTCTGCGTTAAGGAACTTAACCGAAAGCCGTCCAAGTGGGAGACTGTTGGAAATAGTGGATCGGTTCGGTTAATTTAACGCGACCGACCGAGTTACGACCCGTGAGAGTTACATCTTGGGCAACGAACTAAAATCCGTTTAAATTGTTTAACCGGTAAATGCCGAATCTAATTACGCGGAATTATTATTTATAATGGTTATAAATAATAAAGTTTATTTACTAATTAAATATACTGGTTCGGACTTTAAACGAAAGTTGGAACGAGTTGGACTTTGGACCGGTTAGAATTTATTATTAATAAATATAAGATTATGAGATTATCTAAAAATAGTAATAAATCCCATGACTTGGAGATTACTCCATAATTGAATCCATAAGTAAATTGGAGATCTATACATACATATATAGATCGTGACACAAAAAACAGAGGCAATGAACTTTCCGCCGCAACCAAAGTCCAGCCGTCATTACTACGATCGTTACCGACCGTCGCTAAAGCAAAACACCCGCTGCTGCCGCTACTGCCGCACGCCACCCGGCTGCTACCGCTGCTGTCCGTACGCCACCCGTCTGTTGTCGCTGCTGTCCGGAAGCTACTGTCGGTGTTGCTTTCGCGTATCGCGGTTGCCGCTCGCTCGTTCGGTTCGTTACCTAGCATCGTTCGTTGAACCTCGGTGTCTCAACCGGTTATTCATTAACCGAGGTATTATTTATCTCATCAGTAGTTAAATAATATAGTGTATATTAATACCGTGCTCGTATGGTTATGTAACCGGATCCTGTCGGGTTTAGTTTTGGTGCTGATTACTCGTTTATATTCCGCTGCGCATTTATTAATTAATACGATTAATTATTATTTGTCACATTTATTAAACCGGGTTTAATAAATAAAATTTTGACTGATCACCACTGAAACCCAACAAAGTGAACGATTAATAAGTAGTAGTTATGTATTATATCGACGTCTACCAACTATAGTAATTTCCTATTAGCGAATGATTTATAAACAAATTAGTTTAATTACCATTTTATTTGCAGTTGGTCTTATGATCCAATAACATGAGAGTGTTTGTTAAGATTTGAGATCTTATGGTTTCATATTCGAAACTTGAGTCAAGGAGATTTCCTCCTAGTGGTGGGTTTCCTCATTGATGGTGTTAATATGTGAGTTAGATCTGAAGCATCAAAATCAGTATATGCGGTTGACATCCCGTCTCAGAAATACTCAATCAGGTATTGATGGTAGTTTCGAACGCTGTTAATATATATATATATATATATATGTGTGTGTGTGTATGTGTGTGTGTATTGATAATTAATGATATTGTGAGGGTAGTTTTTAAAAGATTAGGTTTTGCAATTCAAAAAGGGTAACGGTGCAGCTTGTTGTCTGCTTGACTTCTGTTTCGATATAATTTAATATAATTAGAAATGCGTTTACTATTAAATTGTCAAAACCTACACACACTTTCTCCCCTACATCTCTCTAGAATATTTTCTCTCTCTATCACATGTTTTGAATTTTGGACACCAAGCATTAAAGCATGCCTTAATTAGTCAAAATAGATGGAGTAGCCAGTGGTCTCGCGGCATAAAAATTCCGATGGTGGTTGAGTAGCAACATTCGCGGTATCAAACATTCTTGTAGGCACCTCAACCTCATATTTATGGGGTGCCTTCAGGGATCGAGGAGACATGTATGATGCATATATGGTGAAGAAAAAGGATCTTGGGAATGGGTTTGGGTTTAAGGGGGCCACGAATTCGCTGCTGTTTACAGAGTGGTTGAATGGCATTAAGATTTTTGAAGCGAAGGTGGCCGTTTCGGTGGCAACATTTGACAAATGAGGTGTTGTCTTCGAGGTGAAGATAAGGGGTACTCCGGCTGGTCAGGAGATGCCGATGCCAGTGGGGAATAGAGACAATAGAGTGGAGTTTCAGGCATTCAAACAGTCAGGGGTTTCCTACAAAGAAGCTGTGGAAAAGGGTGGTCCGTGTAAGCCTGGTCTACCTAAGAAGGAGATTGTGTTGAATAATCCCAATTTATGCTATCCCGATCAGGTGAAGGGTAGGGTTGTCCTTGGTGTGGCTAAGAGTATTCAGGCGTTATGTGAATCTAGGCTGTTGTTTGAATGAGTCCAGATTTCCTGACACGACGATTTCGTAAGTTGGTGGTCTAAAGATTTTGTTCATTTTCAATAACCATGAACTGGCACTAGATTTCTTGAATGCAAATGTGCAGGTCTGGGACGGTTCTCTCTAAGGCTTCGATTTGGAATGGCCAGGAGGTTATGTTTGATCGAGTTTTCAGTCTAACATTGGTTGGTCTACCCATTATACTTCAGGATAGTGCACTCTTTGATAAAATTGGAGAATTATTTGGAACCATTGTATGTCCATCAGAGTTCTCTTGGCAAGATATGGATAATTCTACCGGAAGATGCTTTGTATTAACGAAAAGTGGATGTTGAATTGAGGAAAAGATAGTCGTCAAAGGAAAGATAAGGTCTATTCGGTTTGGGTAATTGAAGAAACAGAGACTTGGGTTCCTAATTTATGTGACGCGATAACTTGTTTGAGTTCTGGTGGCTCGGGCAGTGATTTTGTTACAGAAAATCGCTCGTCTGAGATGGAAGAGGGGGAGTTTGTGCCTAACTCTCCAGTAATTCCCAAAGGTAGAGTGACACCGGAAGAACGACCGACGCATTAAGATCAAAATGAAGATGGGAATTAGGCATATATTTCAGCTGCTTTGCATGGGGATTTTGGCTCAATTAATGCAGGAGGCCAACATGATTTTTTGTTAGATGAAATGAAGGGATCGGGCAATCGATGTCAGAAGAATGAGGTTATTGGACAGCCCATGGGATAGACTTTTACTCTTGCTTCTAGAAAAGGGCTTAGAAGAATTAGAGCCAAGGTTATGGAAGCCCAATGGATGTCCTTGGTGGTGGTGGTCTTGGAGATAAGGGCCTAAAATGTCTTCGTTTTTCAGATTTGATTATTCGGTATCTGAGTATGTCGTTGACTCATGTAACACGTCCCTTTTGGATCTTGACGATTTGGCTCCGTCGATAGCAAGGGTTCCGACTTCTGGGGATGGTCGTTCAGGTGTGGGCGATGTCAGTCCCGATTGGTCGGATTCGTTATTTAATGAGGAAATGCAAGAGACGATCCGAGCTGGGGCAGTCCTAGGGTTCAACTTGGAAAATCATAGAGAACTAGTGAGATTGGTTGTTACGGGTTCAAGTTAGTTCCCTAGTCACGTAAGATGGGGTTGTCTTGGGTGGTTCGGTGTATTTCGGGTGTCACTGGATGGACAGATTGGTTTAATGACTTCTTGCTAGAGCGTTTTAATAGAATTTTGTTTTTCGTTAAAAAGAAAAGGGTAAAAAAGAAAAGAGTACTATTAAACTTGAAGGTTGAGCCATGAATTATACTTCAAAGTTCAGCCCCATGAGCTCACATTGAAACCCTAAAATTGAAAGTATGAATATGCTTCCAATTCTCATTCTCTGGTAGCCAATCCATTTCCTTTATTACAATTACAATTCATCAATCAACCCATCAATGGCTACCAAGCGTTACACTCCTCTCGATGACCCACCGTCTGCTTCATCTGATGATGATGATGAAACAGAAGACGATGAGCAAGAAATCATAACCCAGAAATCAATTCACGAGTCATCATCTGATGAAGAAGATGAAGAAGACGAAGAAGAAGTCGACGAATCCGAAGAAGAAGAAGAAACTCCTGAATTCTTTAAGAAATCAACAAACCCCCAAATTCAATACCCTAACCCTAATTCGAAATTGATCCTCGAACCCGAATCAGGATCCGATTCGAAATTTGAATCTGATCTGAATTCGCCGACTGCGTCCGGGTTTGCGATTAAACCCTCCAAAAAGATTAAAGCTTTTGACAGCCCGGAGAACACACCCACGTCGAAATGAGTCAAGAAAGTAAATGCTGACGTGGAGGATGAAAAGAAAGCTGTAGTTAAAAGAGTTTGGAGTGTTGAAGATGAGCTTATGCTATTACAAGGGTTTATTGATTACCAATTGAAAACAGGGTGTTCCCCTTTATCTGATATGGATGGATATTATAAGTTTACGATGAGTTCGCTTCCCGGGTATGCGACCAAGAGCCAGTTGTATGAGAAAATTAGGAGGTTGAAGAAGAAGTTCCGAGTGAATTCGGAGAAAGGTGCTCCGGTGTTTGGTAAGCTGCATGAACAGAAGGTGTTTGAGCTTTCGAGCAAGATATGGGGAGTGAACGGGTGCGAGAATGTGAGTGGTGGGTCGGCTGCGAAAGCTAAAGTTAGGGTTTGAAAGTTAAGCCGAAAGTTGAGGTGAAGGAGAAGGTTGAAGATGATGTAAAGGTGGTTAAAGTTGAGGACTTTGAGACGCGGTATCCGTATTGGAATGCGGGATTGGTTTCGGAAGTTTCGTCGGGTTTGAAGTTTCCTGATGGTGTGGTGAATTTGGTGAAGGAGAATTTGGGTTTGATTGGGGAAGATAAGGCGAAAGAGATGAATGAGAAGTGGGAAGCGATTTTTGAAAATGAAGCCGTGCTGAGGAAGAGGAGGATCGCGTTGCTGAGTAATGTAGGTGGTGTGGAGACTGCATAGGTAAATTATGCAAGTATGGAACTTATGCTATCTGTTGGTATTTAATTATTTACATAGATGCTCAGTTTATGTCTTTATGATATGATTACTGTCTTGGTTCGATGATCACCTGTGAGTTATGATGCTTTGTTTGCCTTGGTCGTTTGAGCTTAAAGTTACCGAAACTGTGTTTTAATGACTAAGCTTATCGGTCTTCATAACCTTTTGCATCTTATGGAAATGATATTTGATTGGTCTTTGCATGGTTTCTCTGTTTGACGTGTGATCTTTTGATCTTCTTTTACCAGGGCGAAAAACAAGCTATATATCAGTGCTAAAAAGTTGTCAACTTTATGGTAGTAATCAATTTGTTGTTGTTCACCCATATTATTGTTTTTAAAGATGTTAGTTTATCGTATTCACTGCTTTTTGTTATGGTCACTCCCATTATGTGTTTAACAACAATTATTTATGTGCGTCTTAAGTTACTTTTGGTCTTTAAGAGCTACATCGATGCCTCTTTACTCAGTTGTGTTGTTTGGATTGCTACTTAGGATGCATAGTTGCTAATCCCTCATAACGACATTTGGTTTAGCTTTTAATAATCTTTTTCAATGTTTATAGGCTGAAGAAATAGGTGATATTGTGGTTCAAGATGCTCAAATTATATCTTTTCTGCTCTTTTATAATAAAAGAAGTGTGTTGAAGCGGCCATCACTGATCACCTATTTTTCTATCATGTTTCATCAATTGTTTGCCCTTGATTATTTTTGAAACTAGAATGCAAATTCTGCGTATATGTTTTAAAGATAAGGGCAACGTGTTTAAAAAATACAGCATTCTGCATTAAATAGGCAAACTCGCTTGGCGTGCGGGTACCCTATTTAATTAAGTATATAATTAAATAGGACAATCAAATTAGTTTGATACCTAAAAAGTTACTTCTTTTAGGTATCAAACTAATTTGATTGTCCTATTTCACTTCAGCAAACTGTTAAGGGTATACTGCAATTAAGTTGATGAGTCAAGTTATTGTGCATATCTTTTCCTTCACTACCACAACCATGATTGATTGATTTTATGAATATAACATAGGGAAGGCTTTTGCATTTGAAACAACGTTATACGCTTACTTAGTCTTTTGCTGTGTTAGCTATATGTTTTTTAGAATACAAACCACCATTACTATCTATCTGTAGTTCTTTTATTTATATCATTATCTCCATTCAATCATTTGTGTACCTGTAACTATTTTGGGAACTACATTTATGAATTTCTCCTCAGGCGTGCGCTTATTTGCCTTGTATTTTTAAGTTTGATGGTTAGAGCGTTAGATGTTTGTTTTTTGATCACCATCTTTTGGTCGCAGTTGCTTATATGCGCACCAGTAATACAGTTCAAACTGCATATCTCGGTTAACTGGAGTTGTTTTCTTTGCTCCGGATTGCATGAAACTTTATTGATCTTAATAATTTTTTTGTGGCCAAAGATGCTATATTGTTGTTAAAAATGCTAATATATAATTTGATCATAGTTGAATTTGTTGAAGTTCCTTTTGATTTTAGTTACTATTACCAGTATATCAACGCTGTCAGTGTAGGGTTAGGCTTGGTTCTATGGATAGCCCTGGTTAACAAGCTGAGGCACAAGCCATGGTTCGAGTCGTAGTGATCAAGCGGCTATATAGATATTTCTTTTGGGTTCATAACTCTTTACTCGCTTTTTATGGTAATAGTGGGAAATAAGGTAAGCTTGTTATATTGATAAAGAGGGGGGGGGGGGGGGGGGGGGGCATTTTCTCTTTTAGGTTTTATATTTTCTCCTTTCGCTTATTTGTTTGTGGATTGGTAATCTGATTGACATTTTGATTATGTTACTTGTTTTGGGTATGCTTTTTATACCAACAAACACACAGGTTTTAAGATTTGCAGTTAGGGTATCAAATCGTGTAGGAATTACTTTCCGGTTAAAGTATCTTAGTGGTATCTTCAATCTTTGTTTTAATCGGATATCAAACATAAAAAAGAAGTAAAATATTTTGGTCTTAAAAATGTGTATCTAAGTTCGTATGTAAGACAGAACAACGGCTTATATAAGCGAAGATCTGTTGTAATTTTTGTTGGAAAGGCACAACTTGTTTAGACTCAGAGCTTGGTTTGTTCTGTGCTTTAATTCAAAAGTTTAAGGCCAAGCCCTTGAGTAGTTCCGAGTTGGACTCCTCTGTTATATATTTTATTATTATCTGTATATTTTTATATCTTAATTTTATTTATAACTTAGAATATATTATTTACTTATTAAATCTCAGTTTTTTTCATACAAATATAAATATATATACATATATATTATATATTTAAAATATTAATAAAGTTTATATGATTAATACTTAATAGGCTTGTTTAGGATCGTAGATCTAATTGAGCTCGTTAAGTGAATCCCGAGCTCGTCTGTTAATGAAACTAACTTATAGTCTTCAGCCTGACCTCGAGCTTGTTTAATTTGCTCAATTCAAGCTTTTTGTAAAGCAATCCCATTTAGCTCATAAGTTGTTTAAGCTCGTTGCTTCCACTGGTACCCTTTGGTTGCTAGATTGTATTGCTCGCTTTTATCTTTCGGGTTTATTGGTGTCATTAGTCATAGTAGTTTCAAACAACAGTATATATACTCGATGCCTTGTTATGATTCTATTTTGACTTTTAAGTAAATTTTTACTTGATGAACGAAATGCGACTTCCCTTACGGAGTCTTTTTAAAGAAAACCTCCATTCAAAATGTTTTTTTTTTCAACTTAATTTTTTCACATTTTACTTTTCGTAGTCCCTCCAAGTAGAGGTGCAAAAAACCCGAAACCGGGCAAAAAAAAAAACTCGAAACCGATTTTTTTATACGTGGGTTTTCATTTCCCGAATACGTACCTGATCCTACCCGCAGGGTACAGATAAGTATGCATTTTAGTATCAAAACCCGTACTCGGTAATACATGAAAATTGGAACCAGTTCCACATCTGGAACTGGGTTTGTTCAATACCCGAAACCGGGTTTTCAAATACCCGATCTATATCCGAAATTACTCGAAAAATACCTGAAAAATACCCTAAAAAAGTGCAGCCCCTTTAAAACCCCAATTTATACCTGAAAAACCCCGAAAAAAACCAAATAAAAAAAACCCGAACTTAAGGTTTTTTCAGTACCAGGAAATAGGATATTCAAATACTCGGTTTTAGAATAACCGGTTCTATATTGACCTGAACCTGGTGCGTATGGTATGGTTTTTAGAGACAATACCTAGATCCGAACCCGACCCGGGTATCGGGTATGGCCAATACCCGGTCATACCCGGAACCGGGTATTAGAAAAAACCCTACTTGTGCACCTCTACTCCAAGTAGACGTGCACAAAATAACCGGTTCCGGAACCGAACCGGTGGAACCGACCCGGAACCGGTTCTAACCCATACCCGGAACCGGTTCCTGACCGGGTATAGGATTTCTCCTCGGAGCCGGTTCCGGAACCGGAACCGACCCGGAACCGGTGAAAAAAACCCGGAGGAACCGGTCAAAAACCCAAAAAAAACCCGGAGGAACCGGTCAAAACCCGACCCGGAACTGGTCAAAACCCGGTCAAATACCCGACTATACCCGGAACCGGTTCCGAAACCGAACCGGGTTTGACTTTTGTTGACAATACCCGGAACCGGTTCCTACCCGGTTCCGGGTTTTTTAAATACCCGATTTGTGCACCTCTACCTCCAAGGCAGTAGACGTGCACAAAAAAACCGGTTCCGGAACCTAACTGGTGGAACCGAACCGGAACCGGTTCCAGTTCCAACCCGGTTGGAACAATACCCGGTTTGGGTATTTTTGTACCCGAAAATCGTACCCGGTTCTCCTATTTGTATGTCAGTACCAGTTCCAACCCGGTTCCTACCCGGTTCTTAATTGGAACCGGTTTGGTTCGTACCCGGAATAACCGGTTCCGACGGGTTTTTTTTGAAGGGTCAAACAAAAGTCAAACTAGCCGTTGGAACCGGTTCCAACGGTAATATAGCCGTTGGAACCGGTTTTTTAGACACCAATTAGCCGTTGGAACCGGTTCCAACGGTAATATAGCCGTTGGAACCGGTTTTTGAGACAATAGATCCGTTGGAACCGGTTCCAACGGTAATATAGCCGTTGGAACCGGTTTTTGATGCCCAAACCTATATATAACTTGTTTCCATTACTTGTTTCACCACCAAACTCAAAAACAAACTACAATACTACTCCTTTAGCAAACCCGTTCCTTTACCCGACCATCCAACTAAATATTATTATGGCACCCATCAAAAAAACTAACAACAAGGCTAAGAAGAGTGTTTTTGTTGCCCCCGTTCCTGTTACGGAGGACCCAAGGGTTGTTACGGTAGTCAACCATAACCGCAACCAAGACATATGGAAGAATTGGGATTTGATTGTGGATGACGAAGGTTATCAAAAGGCTCGTTGCAAACTATGTGGTTCAATATTAAAGCACGATTCCAACTCTACTTTGAGAAAGCACATCGAGAAGCCATATTGCAAGGCGTTGAAAGGGATTGGCGCGACCGATCAAATTGACTTGGGTAAAGATGGTACACTATTTCGTTACAACACGACTCAAGTTCAAGATAGAATGGCAAAGTTCGTTATTCAACGAGGTTTGCCGTTTAACCACTTTGATGACCCGGAGTTGACGTCGTTGATTCGCGAAACTCTACAACCGAGATACACACATGTAAGTCGTACTACCTTAAGACGTCATTGTATCAGGTTGTGGGAGTGTGCTAAAAAAGAGTTAATCGAGTCTTTTCATTCTTTAGAAGCCATGGTTAGTTTAACTACCGATGTTTGGTCGGCACCACACGGGTTGCCCGAATCATACATATGTGTCACCGCTCATTGGGTTGATCCGGTGACATGACAATTGATGAAACGCACCATCGCTTTTGAAAACTTCCCGTTCCCACATACCGCCGAAAAATTGTTTGAATTACTTGATGAAGTTATAACGACTTACAACTTGAGAAATAAAATATTTTCGATTTCGTTTGACAACGCTTCAAACAATACTAAGGCGGCTGAAAAATTTATCATTAAATATTCACCACCTTGTTTCGGGGATTTTTTTCATGTCCGATGTGTTGCACATATCATCAACTTGGTTGTTCAAATAGGTCTTGACAATGAACACATTTGTGATGATTTAAAATACTTTAGACTTATGTTACAAGATGTCTTCAAAAGTGGTAAAAGAAGACATCTTGAATATAAGAACTATTGCAAGTCGGTTGAAAGAAAGTATTTGGGGCCGAATTGGGACGTTCCAACCCGTTGGAACTCAACTTGTCATATGTTAAAGTGTGCTTTTGCCCAACGCCAAACTTTACAAGCTTTTCATAACAATCTTGTTGAAGAACGCGAGGCCGATATGTTTCCGGAAAGCGTTTGGGTCCAAGTCGGTTATTTGTTGGAGTATCTTGATGTGTTCAAAAAGTCAACAACAAAATTATCGGGAGTCTATTACCCTACTAGTTGTTGGGTTTTGCAAGAATTGTACTATATGTCTTGTGTTTTTAAAAGCTTTGCGGAGAAGAACAAACTCTTCGAAAATATTGTTGCGGTGATGAAAGAAAAGTTCATAAAATATTTTGAAATCATACCGCCGGTCTTTACTTGTGCCGCCGCATTAAACCCCTATTGGAATGTTAATGGGGTTGAAACAACGATTGAGGAAATATTCGACAACTTAGGTATGCACGAGATTGACCCGAAGTTGTCGACGGAAGCGAAGGACAAGTTCAACAAAAACCTTCAAGACCTTTATGACAATTATTTTCAAATGTATGGTCCAAGCACGAGATCGTCTTTTGTGAAAAAAACAACTGGTAGGCCGTGCAATGACCTACTTATAAACTTGACGAATGGGATTCGTGAATCGGCATCTAAGAGGCAAAGAGGAAACACACCAAGTAGCGAACTTGGTCGATATAGTGGAGCAAACTATGTTGAGGACGCAACGGTCGACGAAATTCGCAATATTGATTTGTTGGCTTGGTGGAAAGGTAAACAAAACGAATTTCCCATTCTATCCGCCATGGCTCGTGATTTGCTTGCCGTACAAGCCTCAACGGTTGCTTCCGAATCGGTTTTTTCTCTTAGTGGGAGGGTGTTATCTATGCGAAGAACAAAACTAACTCCCGAGTCTCTAGAGGTTTGCATTTGCCTAAAGGACCATTTGGATGCGGTGGATCGTGTACAACACAAGGAGAACTTTGAAGACGAAATACCAATAGAGCGTCATATTCATGATGAGGAGGCGGAGGACGGGGTTTCTTCCGATAACGAAGACGAGGGTGAAGACGAGAATGAAGACGAAGAAGAGTTGTAATTATTTGTTTTGGTAAAATTATTTGTAACTTGTTCAACTAATATTTAGTTTTGATTTGTTTTATTATAATTACTTTTGTTACTCATGATTAATTGTTTGTTACTTTTTTAATAACGACGAACATTTTATTCATCTAAAAAATAACTATTACAAACATTATTAAAACATAAACGATACTAAACATAACAACTAAAACATAAAAAACAAAGTCCGTCGTTTTAATCCGGGAATACTTATTTTTGGGTTGTAGAGCCGGACGACTCTCCCACTTCCGTTTTTTTAGTTTCCAATCTTCTTTTCTCTCGACAATACTTATTCGTATGTTTTCGTAATGTCGAGTTGGACCATGCTTTAAGAAACTTCGAGCAATATTTGCAACGTGCCAACTCATGTGAGTCGGTCATGAGACACAAATCGTAATGAACCCAAACATCGGGGCATCTTGTTGTTTCGATCACCATAACAACGTCATCATTGGTTGCTATTTGTTGTCGGTTTAAGGTTAATTGTGGTTTGGAGTGTGTTTTATAGTTTTGGGAGTGGTTTAACAAGCACACAAACAAACCTTGCTATTTATAGAAAGAAGATAACCTATTTATAGTTAAAAAACTGGTTCCAACGGTCAAAAACGGCTATATAGCCGTTGGAACCGGTTCCTAACGGCTATAATGTTTAAATTTCAAAAAAAACCGATGGAACCGGTTTTTACGTAAAAACCGGTTCCGGTTCCACCCTACCCGGTTCCTAAAAGTTTGCATTTCTGGGCATCGGTTCGGGTCGGGAACCGAACTGGTTCCTGACTGGAACCGGTGTCATTTTGTATCCGGGGTGAAAAAAACCGGTTCCGAACCGGTTCGGGTTTTCAAGGTGAACCCGAATTGTGCACGTCTACAAGGCAGTCCTAAATTAATTCAGCCCAAAGGGCTTCTTTGGTGATGAAGTCACACTAGATAGACTAGTCATTAGATCCGGGCTTAGAATTAAATTTTGATTTCAACCCTCTCATATATTGTTCTCAAAAACCAAATATTTTTTAGATGCCTCTTAACATGATACTCATAGATTATCATAATCTTTTCATCATAATTTGATTTGGTGATTGTTGAGCATCATTTATATATGTTAATCATCAATTTTAAAGCTTGAGCTTTCATTTAAACTTCATCATTTTTGTTAATTTTTTTTTGAAAAATTTTGAACGTTTCTTGAAGTCTTTTCAACCTGTAAACTATACAAACATTTCAAAGTAATTTGGTTTATAATAATTTTGATGCATCTAGTGAACAGTTAACATTTAGTATTGTGTATATATAAAACGCATTTATCAGTTGGATGTTAAATTTGTGACAAGGCTTTAGACAGATTCCTAATTTGCATTTTTCATAACCATTTGTTATTTAGAAATAGGAGATATAACATTATAAAATTTGTTATTGATCACTATTATAAAAACTTATTGTGAAGTAATATTGTCACAATAAAGGATTTGTAGAAAACTATTGTTATAAATTCAAACTTTTATTTAGCATGAATGGAATACCAATCGAATCATCATGAGAGGAAGGAGTAGAGTAGAGTAGATAATGACGATGACAATCAAAGGCGTTCACTATAATCGGCTCAGCTCCTTGTCCGTAGGGCAATGCCTCTTGAAACCATCCAATCCCTACGGGCTAGGCAATGCCCATTGAAACCCCTCGAATAATGGGGTTTGCCTCATTGAACCACTGGGTTCACTGGAGCCACAAGTCGTAATAGTGTTGAACAAGCATGTGCTATAAACCTCTTAACTAGTATCGATGTATATTATGATCTCATATTACGCTTAAGTAAATTCGATTGATTAAACCAAAATGAACTAGTGGTACTAAAATCACCAACATTGATTCCCCAATATAGTGCAATCGTTAATTCACGCTAGCAGCTATACACACAAATACAAACTCATGGATAAATTATATACTCTTATATATTTAAAATGCAAATGCCGGTGCACTCACATTTTCAACTGTTCATCAAAACTTTTGTTTTCCACCTGACGCGTGTTACGTGATTCGTCTTATTTCGCTTCACTCTTTCTTAATTCCTTTTTACCAGCTGTACACAGTTTTGTTTCACTGGTAACTTTTCAAAGTAGGCGAAAACACACACTCTCTCTCTCTCCGATTCACCGTTTCTTTGCCGGTGATTTCGAATCCTCCCACCATCATCACCGTCAGATTTAGCCCCAATTGATGCTCCGGAGGCAGTCGGAAGGGGTGGCGGTATTTTGTATGTTTGGTAGTTCTATGACGGATGACAGTGGAAGAGGTCGGTGACTAATCTGTTGCCGGGTTCGGTTTCGAAACCCTAGGTAGCGGTGGTGGTACGGTGACCTCTTACTGTTCTTTTAATGGTTTTGTTGTTGGTCATTTACCCGTGGGCACGGTTGGTGATTCACCTAATGTTGCCAGCTTTTGTTAGGTGGCGGTTGTCCTGTGGACCGAGAGGCGAGCCGTAGGTGACCCATCGTCTGTTGTCCGAGTCTGATTCGGAAACCTTGGTGGCGGTGGAGTCATCGTGGCAGTTGCATGCTCTATTTTGCCTAACGTCTTTACGGGCGGTTTTGACCTGGCCGGTTTAGTTGATAACGGCTATTATGATCATGTATATGAGTCTAAGGAGATCGTTTATTGTTGCCGATTCGAAAACCTTGGTGTCCTTTTTATTGCCTTCTACTGTGGAATGCATGCTCGTATAAGTTTGTGTTTACTTTTAACTTTGTCTCCAACATTTTGCTTATGTTGCTTTAAATGCATTTTGCCTCTATATTGATTTAAACACATTTGTTTTAATTGTTGGGTATTCTTGCGTTTTGGTTTAAGTATGTTATATCCGCGACTCATCATGCTTGGTTCATTCGAATAAGTTTGTGTAAGATAAAGAACAATTTGTCATATCTGTGATTTTTTTTCAGCTGTTCAATGGAGATAAGAAACCTCCCAAGCATCAGGAATACATTTTAGCAAAATTATGTCAAGACTTTTGAGTTTTGACTTTCTTAGGTTTTCTACTTACGGTTGGGGAAAAATTAACAACACTATGCATCGGTAATACTTCATTTACTAACGAGTCCATTTATTTTCATGTCACGCTTATTACAAGAAACTAAATAGGCGGCACGCGGGGTCACAAACCTTGTGAAAATTATTTTGAAGATTAAATTTGAGTTTTAATATATAACAAATTCCAATATACAACTGCTGCTTGCTTTTTTTATATTTTTTTTATTTTATTAAAGTCCATAAGATGTCTTGCTCCATATATTAGGAACCATATTTAGCAGATAGCATGCGGTTAACATAACATCTCCACAAAACCTTCACTCAAATCGAATACCCATCTCCGTAAGACCCCCGAAGGGGCTCAATCCTTAAGTAGTTAATGCGGAAAAATATCGGATATCGGTCCTAAGATACCGGTTATCACAGTGAGATATCGGTAATTTTAATATCATGTAAAATTCATATATATAACAATTTAACACTAATAATTCCGTATAGTCTCCTACCATTAGCAGATTAACTTAGTGCAACTTACAAAACACTAACAATCATATCAAGTAGGAATTGATTAAGACTTAGAAAACTAGCATTAAACACTAAAAGTTGATAATGAAGACTTAAAACACCAATATCGAGAATATCGCTGATATATCGGTCAAATATCTATCCACTATCGGTCAAATATCGGTCAATATCGCTGATTTTATCGGTACCGATATTCTAACCGATATTTTGACTGATATTTCACCAACGGACCTATAACCGATATATCACTGGTATATCGGTGATATATCGGCGATATCGACTGCATAGCTCAATCCCTTTAAGTTGGACCCATCAAGGACGATGTCCCTTGGACCATATCAATGACAAATATTTACGTGGCTCATTTATGTATTTGTCTTTTATAATGGAATTACTATCCATTGAGTCTGTTCATAGCATAAAATGGCAAAAAACAAGAGATTTTGTGGGAGTTGCTATGGTCTGTAGGCATGCTTGACTTGTCTCTTTCATTTTCAATGACAATGTGTTTTTCTAGTGCACATATATAGCTTTAAATATCTAATAGATTCAAGCTTCTCCGCAACAATGCATCTCCAATGTCAGTTGCAGGTCTCATCCGTATATGTTTGATTAAATATGTCTTTCTGTTCAATTCATGTCAAAACTTAAAAGGTTGAGAAACAAAGATATTTATGATTTTAGTGTATATTTACAAAAAGAAAGATAATAAAATATAAAGTACTAAAAGTTTGAATTTAAACAAGACATGTTTTGTTGGTAAATTAAGAACGATCATACACAATATAGACATGCTTTGTTAGTAAATTAAGAACAATCATACACAATATGATTATAATCTGATATGAGAATTGAAGAACAAGAGACTCAAAAAAACTATGAGAATTGAAGAACAAGAGACTCAAAAAAACTTTCTATTGATTGATGATTCAATGTATCGATCATATTTTTACAACAAGATGTTGATGGGTTTAATAGCCATCCAGAATAACTGTAAAGCAGTTATTAACTTTCAAAAGTACATACTAGGCTTTTGTGCTTTAACAAATACATAAAACATGCTAAATATACTTTCTACTAATGACACATGGACCCCTATATTTAGTTTAACTTCCAATACCCCCCCCCCCCCCCCCCCCCCCCCCTTTTTAAACTAAATATAGTTTAAGAAGGTCTTTAAACTTTCTTGACTTCTTTTCATATTAGCAATGGTTCATCTTCACATGCAAGATGAGCCTCTTCTTTCTTGTCTTCCTTCCATTTAGAGCAATCTCTTGCAAAGTTTCATATTCACCACAATAGAAACATCTAAACTTGCTCTTGTCTCCGATGTTGATGGGCCTCCATCTATATTGCCTTCTTTGCCAACCATGCTTTCTTGCCTTTCTTTCTTGGACTTTTTCTTCCCTATCTTGCGGTTCTTACTTTAATCTTTCTTTTGCTTATTATGGGCTTCCATCTATATTGCCTTCTTTGCCAACCATGCTTTCTTGCCTTTCTTTCTTGGACTTTTTCTTCCCTATCTTGCGGTTCTTACTTTAATCTTTCTTTTGCTTATTACTTGTACCATACAGGTTTTGTTTGCCACACAAGACTAACTTTCTTATCACACGGGACTTCGCCACACAGGACTAACTTTCTTGCCACACATGACTTCACCATACATGACTTATTATTTTTTTTTGTCACACGGGACTAACTTTTTTGACCACACGGGACTAACTTTTTTTTTTATCAAATAGGACTTTGCACCACCGTACAAATACACGGGTTTCTTTCTACTTTCTTAAAATTTTGGATTTGTTTGACTTGCACTCATCAATAAGTAATATATAACATATCAATAATTTAAAACTTTCCAAAAAGTTTGATGCTTAAAATCAATTCCCAATCTTCATATAACTTTGATTTAGATTTTTTATTTGAACAAACAATTCAAACTAACAATCTGCTTTTGCCTTTCTTGAATGATCTTTTTCCATAATATCCTTAATGTTTTATTCAATTCTTGAATTCCCTGAATCATGGAATTTTGAAGCGTAACAAGATAATAAAAAAAAATCAACTTACAGTTTTGTTAAAAAATGATGAACGAATCCCTTGCTTTTGCAAAATCACGCTTGATTCAATTGAACTTTCAATCGATTATGGATTTCTTTTATCAAACGTTTTGCACAAACAAAACCATCATCTTTCTGATTTTTCTTTCTGATTGATGTATGGTGCTTTAATTCAATCGGCTTCTCCTTTCTTTCTTTCTGACCGATTGATTCAACCAGGCTTGCTTCTCTTTCTTTCTTCCTGATCGATTGATTCAACCAGGCCTACTTCTCTTTCTTTCTTTCCTTGATCGATTATATGGTATGATCATAACCCGATCGCTGCCCTTACTTATTTTCTTTCTGATATATTGATTTGAACAAGGCCCTCCTTAACTTTCGGTTTTTGATCTTGTTTCTTTCGATCACCGGCTGTGCGTGTTTCAATCTGATCGATGATCTTTCTTTCCCCTTCTCTCAAATTTGTAACTGTGTGCTCTGATACCACTGTTGGTAAATTAAGAACAATCATACACAATATGATGATGATAATCTGATATGAGAATTGAATAACAAGACACTTAAAAAAAACTTTCTAATTGATTGATGAATTGATATATCGATCATAGTTTTACAACAAGATGTTGATGAGTTTATATAGCCATCAAGAATAACTGTAAAACAGCTATTAACTTTCAAAAGTACATACTAGACCTTCTACTTCAACAAATAAATAAAACATGTTAAACATACTTTCTACAAATAACACATGGGCCCCTATATTTAGTTTAACTTCCAATATGCTTATCCCAACGCCCTAGCAGATTCACAAGCAGTGTTCAATTAGTGTGCATGGTATGATTTTCATACTCAACCCGTTAATATGATTCGTTTAACATAACTTACTAGCAGTTAATTATTATTGTTTTATCTTTTTTAAATAAAAGGTTTTGATATGTTCGTACTAAATATGCTTTTAAAGTTTTAATAAAAATTGTGGTAGTAGCACCTTGGAAACAACAGGTAGGCCATGCTATGAAAAATGTTGGCTTGTGAGAGATACTAGGCCCTGTTGGGAGTGGCACCGTAGGAAACACACACATATATATCACTAAATCAAGCTTTTGTTGTTGTGTAGTTTAGGATAATGACAATTCTGTTGGCAAAATGAGTTTTGATAATCTAAATTATAACACACTAAGGGCTGATTTTGTATTTTGATTAATGACATTCTTAACTCAATGTCAAAAGCAAAACCATTATTACACAAAAGTAACTTTGTACGTCCCTTATAACTAATTTGGTTTATGCTGTTCCGAAACAAGTTACAAATTTTCAATTGAAATAAAAATCACTCTATATTCATTAGAGGCAGGTTACTTTTCCATTAAAGTAGAATTGTCATGGTAATGAAATTGAAAGCTAGAATTACCATTGAAAATATTATTGACCAATAACAATAAGTCCTACTTAGATTATTAAAATTTAAATAAATAAAGACAAAGCAAGACTTTTAAGTGTAAAAAGCTTATGATAATGATTCATAAATTTTGTAAGTGTAATCACATGCAAATTTTGTTGGTATATAACCAATTATGATCAATAACAAATTTACTATAGATAAGCAGATCCAACTAAAGATCAATTTCATGAAATTTCCGTCAATCATGCAAGTTTGAAGAAGCTTTCAAAGACTTTTCAACCTGGAAAAAATTTCCAACATGTACGCTACCCTCTTGTGGGTTCCTTAATACACAAGCATCACGTTGACACAATCAAGCGCACATTAATTAGCTGTCTAAATTAATTAGCTAGCCCACTCATCCACTTTCAATAAATATCCTTACATATTATTTGTCATCTGATTACTCGTCGTGCTAGATGAATTTTGTAACAAAGATGTTCACGTATGCTTATGTTCTTTTCAGCTGTCAATTAGTTGCGGTCTTGATTGTAAATAGTCACCGCCACCAATTTGTGTTATCGTTTATTCTGTTATTTTTTTATTGACGGGCCCTAACTTTTTGACAATCTTGTAAAATCATGGTTAAAACAATAAAACCTTGCTTTGATTGAATTAAACAGGTTATAACTATAAGTTACTTTTTGTAAGATTATAACTAAATAGAACGTTCATCAAATTGTTCATCTAGAGATTTGTTTATTTTTATACCCTGGCAAACTTTTCATTCATTCATTTATTTTCACAAACGTGCGGTAAACGCTTCTCTATGCATCTTTTATATGTTTAATAAATTTATTGATAGGCTACATTTTTAAGTCATTTATATTTTTAAGTTTGTTCGTTTATTTAAATTGATCTGTTAGATCCTACACATGGAATCAAATAATACACAGACCTAAATTGATTAACCTCCCTCCCGTAACCCTACCTCCCGGCCGCCCGCCTCACCTCCCGTAACCCCGCCTCTCTTCCACCCGCCTCACCTCCGACAGTCTCCGCCAGTCTCTCTCCCGTAACCCTACCTCCCGGCCAGTTTCTCTCCCGTAACCCTTCCTCCCGACCGCCGCCACTATTCCCTCTCACCGGAAATCCTCCCCTCCACCTCACCTCCCGGCCCACCACCCTCCACAGTCGCCGCCCCGACCCAGCCTCACCTCTGTCACCACCACTATTCCCTCTCTCCGCCTCACCTCAGTCACCCCAGTCCCCCACCCTGCTGCTTTGACCACGACCCTTGGCGGCATGGATTCAGAAGAATGGGAACATCCACGTAATCGGAAAGGGAAACGGAATGGTCATCAGGCTCAAGGTAATAACAAGGTTTTATCGAAGTTTTTTGTCTCAAATCTTCCCCCAAAGTGTTCTTCGCAAGACTTAAAAGATGTTATGGGTAGCTTTGGTCGTTACGAAGGTTCCTATATTGCTAGGAAGCTGGATAAATGGGGCAAGAGGTTTGCTTTCGTATCGTTTTCCGAGGTGAAAGATGTCAAACGGTTGGAAGATGAGTTATCAGACGTATGGATCGGTTCGTATAAGTTGTTTATTGCGATTGCTCGGTTTGTGGATGGTGGGAATCTACATAGACCCGATTCTGGTAATAGGAGGAAGACGGCCTCGGTCCCTGTTTATAGGCATGCAAATCCTAGTGGTCAAACAAACCCTAGTTCCGAAGGATCCGATAGGAATGGGGTTCCCTATGCATCAGTTGGTAATGGGCGTTCCTTTGTTGATTCCTTGTTAAATCGGAACAAAGTAGATGAGATTAAGGTGGATGATTCGGTGGAACGGTTTTCTCATTGGAAGGGATGTGCTCTTACGGGGAGGGTGGTGAATCTTCACACGTTAACGTCTCTGAAAAAGTTGGTTCGGAAGCATGGTTGGAGATCATTAGAGATTAAGTATCTGGGAGGGCTTTCAGTGGTGTTGGTATTCTACGTTAGTGGGGATAGGGATGCCTTTCTGAATAACAAAGACAAATGGTCAGATTGGTTTGAGTTTTTAGAACCTTGGTCTGATAGAAATGGAGTGGAGGAGGGTCGGATCGCCTGGCTCCAAGTTCATGGGGTTCCGGCTCAGTTGGTGTTAGACGAGGTTTTCGATTTGATTGGAAGCAGATTTGGCAAGGTGGTTCAACCGGCTTCCTTATCAGGTGAAGAGAACAACTTATCGTATACTCTCATCGGTGTGTTGAGTAAACAGTGCAAACGGATTGTGGACCGGGTGGACATTAATTGGAGGGGAAAAATTTTTAAAGTGTGGGTGGATGAAGATGTAGGGGAATGGATACCGGAATGTGTAGTTGAGTTTGAAGAGGATGATGGTCCCGTTTTACCGGAGGAGGATAAATGTGATGATAATATCGTGCAGGATGAGCCCCATAATGTGCATCGTGAAGAGGGCGAAGGTTCTCAAGCTAACGAGTTTTCTGTCAGGGAACATGCTGTTAATGGGTTGGATGGTTGTGTGAACGATAATTCTAACGTGATGGTCGGTGAATTTTCGAACTCCTATGATCTTTCTAATGAGGAGGCGGTTGAGAATGGTAACGTTGATAGCACTAACGTTTCTGTGTTGAAAGGCAAGGGACATAAGAAGTTCAGACGGAAGTCTTTATTTTCTAATCGAAGTGGGGGTAGTGGTTCTAGGGAGCGTCCTAAGAAGAGACCAAGGGAGGATAAAGATATGTTTGATCTTGATAGGTTTATCGGTATTATGCACGTGCCTTCGGATGTTACTAGGGGTATCGAGACAGGTGTTGAATGAGAGTTCTTAACTCCGGATCTTAACAAAGGGATGTCTACTAATACGGAGGTGGTTCGAGACATCGACGGAGAGTCTGAGGAGGCCTCGATGATTGGTAGAGGTATAGATCCGGTGCAACATCAAGGTCCGATTGAGGTGGAGTTGGAGAAGACCATTGAGCTGAGTAAGGCGTTAGGCGTTGAGAATTTGCAAGATTTTGTTTCTAATGTTAGAGAGGTTCTTGTTTCCGAAGGCTATCAAGATGGTGTTCAATGAATGTTTTTTCTCTGAACATCCGTGGGTTAGGGAGTTCTAGCAAAGCCGATTGGATTCGAGGTCTTCGAGTCCATCACGAGATTAGTTTTATTGTCTTACAAGAGTCGCAATTTGTTTCCTTGGATTCTGTGGATGTGGGTCGGTTTTGGGGTTATGGTGAGTATTCTTTTGATTGGGTTCCCTCATCTGGAAGGTCGGGTGGGTTATTATCGATCTGGGATTCTCAAGTCTTTCGTATGGAAAGGGTGGTCAAGAATAATAATTGGCTTCTTGTTTCGGGCACTGTGAAAGGAAAGAGTAGCTCATATCATATTCTCAATGTTTATTCTCCTCAAAATCTAGTTACTAAAAGAGCTCTTTGGGGGGAAATTCGTGATTTGATAGAGGAGGGTAATGGGAGGTGGATTGTGGCAGGAGATTTTAACTCGGTTCGGTGTGCTGAGGATAGGCGGAATTCTTTGTTTAATGTGGGTGAGGCCAATGAGTTTAACGACTTCATTGATGATTCGAATCTTCACGAGTACTCCTTGAAAGGGAGGCGTTTTACTTTTGTCGCAGGAAATAAATTAAGCCGTATTGACAGAATCTTCGTTAATTGGGATTTTTTTATGGAATGGCCGTGTGCGGAGTATATTGCTCTCGAGAGAAATAAGCCGGATCATAGTCCGTTGGTTTTGAAAATTGGTTCTTCCAAGAACTATGGTCCCAAACCGTTTAGGTTTTTCAATTCATGGCTTGGTAGAGAGGATTTTGGGACGTTGGTTAAGAAGACGCTTGTTGATGGCTCGTTTCATGGTTCTCCGGACGCGAGATTGCTGTATAAATTTAAAGCTTTGCGTGCTGCTATTACTAGATGGGCGATCGATTGTAAAGCCAAAGAAAAGGAGGAAAGGGTTTTATTGGAGCAAGAGTTGCGGGACTTGGACCAAACCTTGGAGGTCCGGGATTTGTTGGAAGAAGAGACATGGTCTTTAAGCGAAATTAAAAGACGGCTAGGCGAGTTGGATAATCATTACTACCGGGATTTGAAGCAAAAGGCTCGTTGTAAGTGAGCGATTCATGGAGACGAAAATTCTCGATTTTTTCACGGTTTTATTAATAAACGTAAAGTTTCAAATTATTTTCCGGGTTTGGAAGTGAATGGGGCGTGGGAAACAAACCCGGTTCTCATTAAAAAGGAAGTTTTGCGATTCTTTGATGGTAAGTTTAAAGAATCTATTACACTCCGGCCTCGGTTGATTGGATATGGGTTTTCGGTCTTGTCTTCGGTGGAGGCGGATTTTTTGACCAGTGATTTTTCCGTGCATGAGATCAAGAAGGCGGTTTTTGATTGCGGTGGTGACAAAGCTCCTGGGCCGGATGGTTTTAATTTTAGGTTCATTCGGTTTTTTTGGGAGTTGTTCGAGAAGGATTTTGTGGATATTCTTGATCATTTTCATAAGGTTAAAAGTTTTTGCTCGGGGGTTGGTTCGTCTTTTATCACCTTAATTCCTAAGGTAAACAATCCGTCTTCTTTGGGGGATTTTAGACCGATAAGTCTCATTGGTTGTATCTTAAAGACTGTGTCGAAGGTGTTAGTGAATCGACTCAAAACGGTTATGAATAAGATTGTCTCAGAGCATCAGTCGGCTTTCTTATCCGGGAGATATATTCTTGATGGCCCTTTGGTGGCTAGTGAGGTTATTGCTTGGGCTAAAAAGAGGGAAAGAAGAATTTTTATGTTCAAGATTGACTTCGATAAAGCCTTTGATAATGTGAATTGGGAGTTCTTGTTGTCGGTTCTTTCTCAGATGGGTTTTCCTTCGGTCTGGTGCAATTGGATTAGTGGTATCTTGTTGGCGAGCAGATCGTCTGTTCTTGTTAATGGATCTCCTACTTTCGAATTTGGATGTCATAAAGGCATTCGTCAAGGTGACCCGCTATCGCCTTTTCTTTTTATTATTATGATGGAGGCTTTTTCAGGTATGTTGAAACAAGCCTGTGATATAGGTGCGTTTCATGGTATTACTCTTCCTAACGAAGGTCCTACTTTATCCCATCTTTTTTATGCGGATGATGCTATGATTATGGGAGAGTGGTCTTCTTTTAATTTTGATAACTTGAAACGTATTCTTCGCATATTTTACTTGTGTTCGGGGCTAAAGATTAATCTCCATAAATCAGTGTTATTTGGAGTAGGTGTAGAAGATGGTGAGATCGATATCCAAGCCGGTTTCATGGGTTGTAAGCCGGGTAGAATCCCGTTTACTTATCTTGGGATTATGGTTGGAGCTAACATGAATAGGGTGGTTAATTGGGAACCGGTTGTGTCCAAGTTCAAGAAGAGGCTTTCTAAATGGAAAGTTAATTCGTTATCTATTGCTGGTCGGTTAACCCTTATTAAATCGGTGCTGGATAGTCTTCCCACTTATTATTTTTCGCTTTTTAAGGCACCCAAGAAGGTTACCAATGATTTAGAAGCTTTGATGAGAAGGTTCTTATGGGGAGGTTCGGATGAAGTGAGGAAGATGTCTTGGGTGGCTTGGGAGGTAGTCACCAAACCTATAAAAGAAGGGGGTTTAGGTATCGCTCGTTTAGAGGTTAATAATCAAGCGCTGATTACTAAATGGCTTGGGAGATTTCTAAATGATCAGCACGCGATGTGGAGAAGAGTAATGTTGTCTATTCACGGGACCTCGCGCTGTTGGGGGCTTGCTCCGGTTAATAATGGGGTTCCCGGGGTTTGGAAGAATTGTGTTATGTTCTGGAACAAATTTAAGGTTGATGGTGTGGGTTTTAATAGAGTGATCCGGGCCACAGTCGGGAATGGTCGACAAGTTAGGTTTTGGACGGATTTGTGGTTGGGTTCGGCGCCGGTTATGGACAAGTATCCGTCCTTATATGCGGTAGAAAAACATAAAAATGTCTTGTTAGCTGATCGGTTGGTGGTCACTGGATCTTCTCGTCGCATTGTGTGGGATTGGCTTAGAGCTCCTTACTCCCATCAGGAGGTAAGCGAGAAGCAGGAGTTGGAAGATCTCCTTCAAGGGGTGGTGATGGTTGACCGTGAAGATTCATGGTCTTGGGCGGTTGGTAGCTGCAAAGAGTTTGAGGTTTCGGCGATTAAAAGATGGATGGTGCGGTCCGTTGTGGACGCTGGGAGTTCCAGTTTCCAATGGAGCGATTGGGTCCCGAAAAAATGTAATATTTTTATGTGGAGGGCCGTTCTGGATAGCCTTCCAACCAAGCAGGCTTTAGCTAGACGTCATTTGTATTGTGATGATCATAGTTGCGCTTTATGTGAGAGTAATGAGGAATCGCTCGAGCACTTGTTAACCGGGTGTTCCATTTCTATGGCCGTTTGGAATGCGATTGGTTCATGGTGCAACATCCCTAGACTATTTGTTTTTCATGTCAATGATTTGGTGGAAGTGCATAAGGTTTGTGGTGCGACGGGGAATAAAAGGTTGATTATTCATGGAATTGTCATCATTACTTGTTGGAGGATTTGGCGGGCTAGGAATGAAAAGATTTTTTCGGGCAAGAGCACTAACGTGGCAGAAATGGTTGCGGATATAAAATCTTTGGGTTTTCTTTGGTACAAAAATAGATCTAAGATAGGGGTGGTGGATTGGAAAAATTGGTGTTTATTTGATGTAACGTGATTGTTGGTTTTGGTTTTTGGATTTCAGCGTCTTTCTCCGTCTTGGTGATAGTCGTTGGTTGTGTCTTTTTTTAATGAAAGTCAATTTTCAAAAAAAAAAAAAAAAAATTTAAATTGATCTGTTAAATTAACAAACACCAACACGTGTTTTCTTAAGGAGAAATGTCTTTTTGTTATCAATTTAAATGCTATATTTGTTTACTAAACTCAAATAAACAAACACATACGATAAATAATCAATACAAACCAGTGGCGAAGCCAAGAACTTTTTCCTATGGGTTTGGAAATTTTCGGTGCTCGGTTTTTTTCCAGCGTCAAAAGTTTTCGGGTCCAAATGGGTCGGGTCGCTCATTCATTAAGATATATAAAATGCAATATCACTATCATAACTAAAGGACAACATCAACATTCAATAAAATACAAAGTTATATTAAATAAAAAAGAAAAGTCGGCCAATCCTTGTTGTATGGTTGAAGTCCGACATGTGAGGGCTGAGACCATGAGACGTTGGTTGAAGCCTTGAGGCGAACTGGAAAAGGTGATGAAATGAGGTGAGGGTCGTACCCATCTGGTCGATGGAAACATAAACTGATCGGTCGTTTTTTTTTTACTTTTAGTTAGGTATTATTTTTAAGAATTTTAATTGGGTTGATGAATAATTTTGGGTTTTTCTTTTATAATATATATATATGTGTTGTTATTGACCCATTATAATATATGATGAATTTTATAGTTTTTTTAAAAGTTTTTATATTTTAGAAAAGAAATATTCGGTGCTAATTCTTTTAATTAAATTTATAGCAATCAGCGGGTTCGAATGTATATTTTTTAATGAGAAAGTTATTAGATTAAGTAGCCTTTTACATGATAATAATCTAAATTTGATAGGTATCATTAAATATTAAAACAATAAGAATTGACAACACAAAATCAAATTAAGTGACAAAATAAACATCTTAGTTAATGAAGCGTTCTACAATCAAAATGGAATCAATAAGAATAAGAGTTAATTGCAATTATGGTTCATGTGGTAAAATCTAAAACGTAGGTTTGAACGTCGCTGTGACATTTTCATATACATGGGCAATGTGGTAGTTATTTTCTTGCAATCGGGACCTCGCCGTGACCTCAACGTTTGTTTTTCTGTGAAAAATTATTATAACCTTGCAATTTTCAACCCTATGGTTTTAAATACATGCAATTTGGACCCTCGGTTTGATAAAATATTTTCCCATCAACAACTTAAACCAACCTAATGTTGACTTTTTATGGTTGACTATCTATGACCCGTTGACTCAAATTCAGACATAATGTTTGACCCATAATCTTGATTATGTATATGGTTAACCAATTGAAACACAAAGTTTGACTTTTCTAAGCTAAACTATGACTTTACACAACATTAACCAATTGAAACACAAAATTTGACTTTCCTAAGTCAAACTATTACGTTTCACAACATTAACCAATTGAAACACAAGGTTTGACTTTACTAAGTCAAACAGTGCCTTTCAAGAAATGCAGCTAAATATACTCAAATGCATACAACAGATACATAGATACACACACACATATACATACATACATATACACACAAATACATGCATATATGCAAGCACATACATAACAGACCATTATGCACACATATGCACCCATATGCATGGATACATATAAACACATACATAACAGACCATTATGCCCAACCAGTTGAATATTTAATACACATAAACACACACGCACACACAAACATTATTCCTTAAACATAAAGATTGACATTGCATTACAAGATAACTAAACATTGCACTTAGTTCATCAAAAAACCTAATTACTATTTATTATAGATGATAAGTACTGATATACACAAATAATAAATATATACACAGATACATGCATATATGCATACATAGATACATACATACATACATATATGTGAACACATATACACAAACATAGGCACACAGATACATACACATATACATATATGCACACACACACATGTACATACGCAAATGCATACACAAACATATACACTAATCTGAAATGACATTTATGCCCCTGCACAAATACTAACTAATTATTTATAGAATTTCATTCTAAATATAAACACTAGCTTATATATATACTATGTATATGTATAACTAAGTGTTTTATACTACTAAGGCAAACATATCATTCAGATTTATAACCATTAACCATTAATTTATACACATACATATATACCATATTGTCATTCAAACCATTGTAGTTATATATAGATCATAAAGTAGCTTAATATTTATACTAAAAACATATATTGACACAGTTACTAGTTCATAGGTTTCCAAAATACTAGTTAACATAATACAAAACACCTAATTAGTAGTTATTAAGTTTTTATAATACATATATACAAATACCTAATTATTTATAATACTTAAAAGCAACTTGAAACTAATTAAAAGCTATTCTTACTGATCAAGGCCTCCTGCAGCAAAGTGGATGGTGTAGATCCGTTTTGGGTATGGCTTGATCAGCACAACCAAATCCACCCTGAATCCTGTCCTGGAGGAGTTAACCCACATCGCTGCTATAAAATGATAAACGGAACTGATTTAGCTACGATTAATAGTTGGATTATTCGATTAACAACTTCTTCAAGAATCAACCAACAGTTATGAAAATGACAGCCACCCGAGAGAGCGGCGGTATCCACAAACAACTCGAGTATCCATGCATTGAGTTGATGATGATGATCGACGGGGGATGACGAAGCTGAAGATGGTGGTTACGGGGGATGATGACTAGGGTTGTAATCTGTTAAGTGGGGGGGGGGTTAATATCGACGGGTAAGGGACATATGCTAAAAAGACGGATTTGCCCCTCTGTTTAACGGAACAAACTAACTGGGAGCTAACAGAAAACCAAAATTGAATAAAAAGACCACCACAGGGCCCATATTTACGAAAATGCCACCATGGGGTTCAAACCAGTGTTTTGGGTTTCACCATAGGGACCGTAATTGCAATTCACTCAATCAATAGTATTACAAATCTTATGAGAATCAAAAACCTCCTGTTGTTTTCCAGGTTTCATCTATATTTTAACCACTGGTAACTTCAAACAAACCAAAAATGGCCCGTTTTAAGCCCAATTAATTTCCAAAACAAGTTGTTTCTACTCTGTTATCATAGTGAGCACTCCAGTTTTCACTATAATTTGTATAATATCATCCATCTTTTAAAGAAAACTATGGTTGACATACTCAGCTAATTCTACTTTTATTATAAGGTTTATTCAAGCAAAACTTACAAAAATAATCACTAAACAGTAACCATGATTCATATGTGTTATACTTAATTCAGATAATTATAAACAACATTTATAAATACGTTTTTCAACTGAAGCACATATTGAAAGTCGAATGGTTTTATTCATCAAAAAAGATTTAGTGACTTAAGTCGAATACATAAGCAATTTGGCTATTATTATTGAATAAAAGATAAGATTGACATGTGAAGAAACTTAATGGGCAATTTAATATTTAAAATCCTAACTTGTTTATTGTATGAAAGTACGTATTTATGTCATCTACCACCAATCTACCTGTCATGATCAAAGAGTTTTATTACTCTTGTTTACATGCTTACTCACGATCATTGACCATGACACTGCCTTTCTTCATAAGCTGCCTTTCAATTATCACAGCAAGTGGTCGATCGTACCTTTTTGAGGGTCAACTAATGTCCGATGCATACATATATCCATTTGAAATATAAAATACATTTAATATTACATGTTGTATTTATTTTATATTATAAGCAGAAAAGCTGTACTAGTTAAAAGTATATGTTACACGTCCTAGGAAAATTCTAACCTGGATCCGATTGTGCCTTTTGGAAGGTATTATGTGATATCCAATAATGGAAATATATCAAGTAAACATCTTTTATGTATAGCATAAATCATAATCTTATATGCTTTTGTTTTGTTTCGACTTCTGATTCAAACTTAAGAATGAACCTTTTTTTTATATAAGATTTTCATTGGAAGTAGTTACAACTTGAATTGGATTAATGCTGAAGGTGAAGGTGATTTTAGTAATATCAGACTGTTTGAGTAATCGTTATGTACTTCTAGACCATGGTGGTAGATCCTCTTTCTTAAGACTACCGATCTGGTTGCATCATATATGTCTAGGTGCTCTAATACCAAATACGAAAGGAGAATAATTAATAACATTCACATGATATGAAATTATGAATACTATAGTTAATTTTAATTGTACTAAATATATAGTAAAATAACTGGCTGTTACAGAAAGTAATATAAAGTATAAATATTTGTATAAAAACATATAAATTAAAATGTTAGTATTAGTATATACGAATCTGAGTATTAATAGGGATATGCTCACAAATATCAATAGGCAGGCCTTGAAATTTTGAAACAAACTCGAAACCATATCAGACGAAAATCAAAATTGCACAAGTTTAGCATCATATCAGACAAGAACCAAAATGTGATACAAGTTTAGCAGGTGATAAGAAGACAACCCGTTAAACAAGAAACTATTTATTTCTTTGTATTAATAATTTAAAAGCGAACTTACAACCAAAATAACAAATGTATATAAAAAAATTATGTTAAATTTATGGAATCAATTCATCCTTTCACTTTTGAAATAATACATAAAATAATCAGTTTAAATTGAATTATATATGTTCTAACAATATATATTTTACTTTTATGAAGAAAAAAGAAAATAATGGGAGAAAGTTCTCAAAGTGGCCTAATTCTAATTAGAGATTCCAATTTTGTCCATTTAAATAAAAGTTTTTAGAAATGTCCCTTATAAACACGTTTTTGATAACGTGTTAGGCCTTAACGCATCTTTCACAACCTGTTAACCTCCAACACACGTCTTTCACGGCATGTTAGCCTCTAACATATCTTTCACGACATGTTAGTCCTATTAATTGTTTTTTTAATATTACATTAATTTATTATAATTAATTTAATATGTATTTATCATTTCTTTTATAACTTGTAATATATAAATTTATATATAATTTTAAATATGTCGTTGAGACGTATTTATTTTTCCATGTTGTCATAAATTGTACTCAAAACCGAATGTCAAATTGATATTAAAGTGTTCAGTAAATGTTTAATAAAATTTGACCAGTCTCGTTGTAAATAAAATTTATGCCAATACGTATATAAAAATACGTAAGTTTCAACGGTATGTTTGGAACTTTATAAAACTTCATGCATTACAAGTTATAAAAGAAATGGTAAATATATATTAAATTAATTATAATAATGTAATACTATAAACACAATTAATAGGGCTAACATGTCGTGAAAGACATGTTAAAGGCTAACATGCCGTAAAGACGCGCGTTGTAGGTTAACAGGTCGTGAAAGACGCGTTAAGGCATAACACGTCGTCAAAGACGTGTTTGCAGGGGACATTTCTAGAAACTTTTATTTAAGGGGACAAGATTAGAATCTCCAATTATAATAGGTCCATTTTAAAAATTTTCCCGAAAATAAAATAGGGTTAAAGTGGTCGATCTGTAAAGCCGTCAAATTCACCCGACATGATTAGTACGCATAAACGTGTCCAAAACTGAGTAAAACCTGTTTAAACAAAATCAAACCCATAGAATTTTAAATTAGATTGTTTTCGTGTTACGTTAACATCCACATAGAAATGCCTACAAAGATATACAGTGTTTTTAAATCCTGAAAAAATCCACGTCATACATAGGTCACACTCTTCCCTGTCCATTTCCACAATTTATTAATTTCCTTTATAAATACATCAAGTGATGCCAGTGGCTTATGATCACTTTTCACTTTTAAACTCACTATTAATTAAAGTGCACCTCACTTTACACCCGTGCCCCCTAAACTCATACTTTTACGTATACATAAAATCACCTCCTCATATTCATTAGTGAATCATTTAATTAAACGTTCATGAAGTTTTTCTTCCCGGAGCTTGGCTTTTGTTTCGGCGGTACCGTCTTAACTCCGGAGACAGAGACCGCCATCGCTGCTGTTGTCACAACTAATCCCCGGCGTATAACGCATGGTAACTCCACCAAACACTGGAGGCCAGAGCTCACAACAATTTCTGAAGACGGTGGCGTTTTGAACGTGTGTCAGCAGAGTAATCAATCGGTTAGTGTCGTCGGATCTCAGAAGAAACCATTGAACAAAGCCAAATCTGCGGGAAAAACTCGTTCTCGTTCGTATGTCAGCAGTTACAGGTAAAACATTTTTTTAATGGAAAACTAACCTACTCTTAAATACTCCTATAAACGAGTCATACTTAAAATAAAACTGCTTGCTGATTTCAAATTTCGTACTTTCGTAATTTTTGTTACAAAATTTTTATATTAATGTTTATGTCGTTCAAGATTTTCATAACATAAAATCAGTGGTTTTGTTAAAGAAAATTATATGGACAACATGTATGTTAAGCAACTAATGTGTTGATTTTAATATTGTTTTATATTCCCTTTCAAAATTTTATTAGATCAACCATCACGTATTATGTATACAAAGAATCCAGACTTATTACTTGGCATCATATGTATATTATGCAGGAATTTTAGTCACGCAATGGCGATTCCGGCTTTCTCTCCGACGCCGTTTGTGTTTTGATTACAATGGATATTGGTTTCTGAGTATTGTTTATATTATGGGTTTGTATAACGAAAATTGTGAATAATACATTTTTTACTTTTAATTATAAACTTATAATGGTGTGATATCAAGTCGGTTCGGTTGGGTCAGATCGGATGAAACTATGAAATGAATGGATGGATGTTGGTTTGATATTAGGAAATATTTAATTAAATGATGTTTTTTATTATTCAGATTTACTCTTTGACTTCTTGACATGTCCCTCATCTTTATTTCTTTAACTATACTAAAAATCACTATATCACTTTTCTGTTTAATTAAATAATACTTTTTATATCATTATTATTATAGTTTTCTCTCTCTTCTATTCACAACCAATTCAACAAATATTAAAAAATAACAGGGGCAAACAATGTTTCCCAAAGTTACAAAAAATCACTAACTTTTCTCTTTCCTCTACTCACAACCACTCTTAATATTATCCTCTAATTTGCAAACTTACTCACAAAAATTTAGGGGAGCTGCTACGAATGCTTTTAAAAACTAAACTTATGTCCTGTTTTGTGTCAGGACTGGGAGTCGGGTGAAACCTTCGAAAAGGTTGACAAGAACACACTGACTTGATTACCCAAAGGCCTGCTGAATATCCCGGCGGAATCAGTATATCCAACGAGTGGGAATGAAGGAGTGAAAAATAGCAAATACAAAACAATAATAGATGATCAATAAAAGAACATTAAAAGACAAAGATTCACTGTATTTAATATATCATTAATGGAACAGTGGAAGGAATGTCTAGGGTTTCGTGTGACGGCGGCGACGGCTGTACAAGGAAACAAATAGAATATTCTTTGGAATGTTTCTCGTATTCCGTGTGTACCAACCTTATCCAAATCTGTGCCCTAAATAGAAACCTAAGACCCTATTTATAGACCCTGACATTCCTTCTAGAAGTTCCTAATCATTACATAATGAAATACAAAATAATACAAGTGTTGAGTCCTCGAGCAAGGTAACAATCTTGCTCGAGCAAACTCACTATGCTAGGTATGCTCGATGAGTTTCCTCGAGCATACTTTACCTAGAATATCTTCAGTGAAGATATTCGCTTCCAACAGACTTCATCCTTCTTGACTAGTCCATGCTTTGCTCGAACTAGTCCATCGAGCAAGCTCATTCTTCTCGATGTCTTCAGTTATACTTATTCAGCAATCTTTATCATACTCGGATGTAAATCTTGCTCGGGAACTGAACTGTGCTCGAAGTCCTTGCTTTGATCACGTGACATCTTTTTATTGCATCCATGCTTGTCCCCATGTGCTCGATCATCCTGTGCTCGTAACACTTGGCTAAAACTTGTATGATCAAGCTGTTTGCTTGATTGGCAATCCATGCTCGATAGAAGAATACTCTTGCTCGTTGAAGTGTAGCTTGCTCGAAGCCTTAACACTTAGAAGAATCAACCATTTAAGGTTCTGAAGACCTTGCTCGAAGTAGTAAAACCATGCTCGATCGTCTATGCTTGCTCAAAGTCCATACTTAGCCGTTTTCTGAGGATGTTGAGAAGATTCCAATCTTCCTTATCATAAATCCGACCCAACAATCTCCCCCTAGATTGGAACAAGCTCAGATGCACCAAAACATACCTGCATAGAGTTACACATGTATCAGACATCAAGGATATATCATTTAAGAATATGTCATTTCATTACATAAGTAGGGATTCTGCCACTTGGGCATTACAAATTAAAATTTTTTACATCAAGTACAAATTAAACAATACAAAGATAAACAGAAACAAAACAACCATTGTTAAGCTCCTTTCTGCTATCTCCTCCTCATTCTTGTGTTAGATTCTTCCTTCCATTGCTTGACAAGGGCTGCTCTTTGTTTGATCATATCCAGTTCCACAGCATCTGAGGAGTCATTTGGAAACTTGGCATCAATTAAGTCTTGTAAGTCTTGAGGATGTATGAATTTGAGATCTTCATCATGTCTTATCACAGCAATTGGTATTCCGGACTCATTTCTCAGTGAAACGTTATGTATGTGATTCTCCCATTTTGTTGCACTAATGAGTTTGGTTCCTGCATAACTTCTCTCATAGCTAAGCACTCCTTCAAGGTCTTCCTTTTGTAGTGTGAGCTGCTTGCTTGAGACTTTCGTTTCTTGGTATCAAAAAGGGAGAGTTCTGAGATGTACACTTCACTAATCCTCTTGTTTCTTTTCTCCCTTTCTGCTTGGCTTTGTATTTCTCTTCTCTTTTGTTGCAAGAATGGGAACCCCCTTTCTGCTTGTTCTTTTATAAATCTTGAGAGATCATTTCTTTGCTGACCAGATGGCTGACTTCTGATTTGATTATCATATAGTGTTAGTTCAGCCATCTTGGTTAACTATTCTTTTGTGAAGTTTCTCAAGTCATCTCTAAAGATGATGAGATGTTCTTATTTATCTTCAGTAAGAACCCTCAAGGTCTTGGATCGTTTATCGAAAAAGAGATGTGTGGGCATATTTATATTTCTTTATGGCACGGGCCTCACATTCTCAGACCTTGGGGTTCGTGTAACACCTATGCATTTTCATGCATGAAATCACTAGTCTTTTATACTCGTATTTAATAAGGTCCGTGTATTAGTTCACCATCTATATTCTTATGGATTCATATATTATTTATTTTTAGTTATTAACATTATTTTCATATGTACAATTACATGTTTCTATGTACATTTAGTTATACATGGTTAATCGTTAACGTGACATGTTTAACCGGGAATGCCTAGATTTAATATTTGTCATTGTCAATTTTATCCTAAAGTAATTTTATTTATATCCTTAAATTCAAATTAAGAATAACCTTCTAGAATATTCTATTCTTGATCTCCAAGATTAGCCTTATCCAAATTTGAAGTCAAGTACTAGTCAAATTCTATCTCTAATTCATCATAATCTCTTCTCTAAACACCCCTATAAATAGAACTCCCTAGCACCACTAAAATTCATTCCAAACCTGCATATTCCAAAGCCCCAAGGTTGAAAATTCGTGATCATCATCCTCTCAAAGATTCACAACTCGTTTCCTTCCTAGTAAGTTCTATTTTCCGTTTAATGTTTTGTTCTTTCATTCTGCAGAAAAACCTTTTATTTCAACGCTTAGATCTCGGTCATAATATATCCAAATCACGAATTTCAAAAGCCTAAATTGGTTCTTTATGTGTCTAGTATCTCTGTAATTTTTGGTGTAAAATTTTATAAACTTTAAAAATGTTTTTATTATTTTTCTTTAGCAAAGGGTCTTGCTTAAAATCCTAACACATAACTTTAGCCTCAAAACGAATGTCATAACTCACTCATGTTTACGAATTATGACCCAATTTTTGGATATATTGTATACCTTCTAATTATAAAAATTATCCAACTGGAATCTCCTCAATTTGTTAAAGTATCGATTTTTAGTGATTTTTCTACTAAACTGACTCAGAATCAGACCCCTCGGTAGTCTATGAATTTTATATATTTTTTTTATAAACACTTAAATCTTATAAAAAATATATATGTTAAAAAAACTCATACGGTTACAAGATATAAAATTTTCGTAATCTAACTCAAAGGTTTACTATTTTTAAAAAATTCGTGTCTTGAATAGTAAACAACCTATTCTTTTCTGGAAAAGATAATCTAAAACCCTAAACCATAAAGTATCACTTGAAACCCTAAAATCCAATTGTACTTCCAAACAAACACCAAGTCTATAGATATTCAACCAAGGGTTCTGTCACCAAGGCTACGGTCTAAGGAAAAACCAAGTGGCGTGTCCGGGCGTGAATGGACCCACTTACCTTTTCCTGGGAACCTGAGGTCGGAGATTCTATTCCACCGAAATAGGGTCACATTCTAACAACTTTCTTGATCATTAGGGCTCTAAACAAAAGCGTTACAAGTCTCAATTCATCAACGAAGGTGAGTTCATAGCCCCTTTTACATGCTTTTAAACGTTTTATACTTCGGGGTGGAAACATGCATAATCAATTTGTTTTACATGTTATTTGATTCAAGCTTTATTCATGATATTCATTGTGTGATTATTACAAGTGTATACTTAATCGCATGTACAACCATTAACTTGTAAAAGCCCGTGGTAGTATGATGATATATCTATTGGCCCGACCCGCCCACGCAGGCCTTAGGTAGAGGCTTGTGTGTTCAGAATCCGATGATCGTTAAACATTAAACATAATAGTCTAATCGTGGATTAGACGACTCGCTAAACGTGTCAGAGGTTTGGTTGTAATCACAAAGTATACAAAGTAACTTAACACATATGGATTGCTTTCAACTTCAAACTTATTTTATTAAAACCTATGTTCTCACCAACTATTTTTAGTTGACACTCTCGCATGTTTTTCAGGTATTGGAAATTTGTTTGTTGAAGATTACTTGATGCAAGATATAGGATTGCATGATTGGACCTAGATGACTATAAAACAATTCATTGTATCTCTGTATTGCTTGATATTAAATTAAATTTAACGACTATTGTAACTCGTAGTATCATGTGCTATGAACAATCACCGTCTCACCTCGACGTATTCCGCCATCGGTTGGGGTGTGACAGTTCGACTCGAGCTCCCTTGCTGTGTTGTCTTCACTTTGTCCAGTCCTTCCTCTTCATACTATCTTTTTATAGTTTCATTAGTCTGTACCAGCAACCTTGACATTCTGAATCCTTTCTTGTGAAGAGCACTCATCATTTCAGCTCTTACCTCCTCTTCTGCTCTCTTCATTTCTTTTTGTCGTTTTCTCTGGGTTTTCATATATAACTTCTGCTCTCTGTTGTATATGTCGATTAGTTGGTCATGAGGCATGTTTTCAAACTGTTCTTCAGTCATTCCCTTTTCCATTACAATTTCCTTCAAGGTTTGTACCCTTTTGGGGTCTTCAAACCATTTCTTCACTTCTTCTTCTTTCTTTTTGGCCTCGTCTCTTTCCCTCTGTAACCTCATCTTTAACTCCTATTCTCTCTCAAATCTATCTCTACTTGCCTGATCTTTGTGAGAGTCCTTTATCTGTTGAATTCTTCTTTTTCAATTCTTCAGGAGAAAGGTTTAAAAAATAATTATAATTGTAGCCGTACAGTTGAAGAAATTTGATATCTTTGTGTTTAGCCTTTAAAATTTCATAATCTGCTTCATCATTGGCTTTCTTTTCTATTCTCGTTTTACTGCTATCAGACTCCTTTAACTCTTTTTCTTCCCTCTTCCTCTTCTTTGACACCTTTTCCACGTAGTCAGATATGTCATCCACAAGAGCCCTTTTGTAGAGTCTGTCTATTTCGTTAAATGATTGTAAATTAAGAAATGCAGGCTTATGACCGGCTTTAAGCAGAGTTTCTCTTTTAGACTTCCTTGTTTTCCACCCTTCAGCTTCTTTTGCCATTTGTTCTTTTGAAAGTCTTTGAAGGTGCCTTAAGTCATATCAGAACTGATCAGATAATCTTTGTCTTCATTTTCCATTTCAACCTCCTTTGACTCCTCATCATCTTCATTCTCAACTTCTAAATCAACTGTTTCTTCAAGATTATGGAGAGCCTCAATCATTGGTTCTTCATTTTTTTTAGATTGAGCCCTCCTTCTTTCTTCCAGTTTTTCCAATCTTATCTTGTACACCATTTTCTTTACAGATTTTTGTCTTTTAGATTTGGGTATCTCAGTTTCTGCTGTATGCTTTCGCTGCAAAGATGATTGAGTTGGAGTGGATGTGTCAGATTGAGTTACTTCAACTTCTGCACCTTCAAGTATGATTTCTTCATCAACAGTTTCAGATGTCTTTGATTCTTCTGACTCATGGTCATCTTCATCACAAACCTCATCTATGATTGGTTCAGATGTGTCTGTCAGCAGAAGTTGGCTTTTCTTCCATTGTTCTTTCCTTTGTTCTTCATGTGCTCTCCTTGCTGCAGCTACAGTTTCCGGTCTGAACTCATCCGGATGTAGGAGAATGTCAAAATTAGTTCTGAGCATGACCAATTGTGCAATGAATTTAGCATAAACGTTCCATGGCATCCCTGGTGCTTCATCCTTCTTGGGTTGTTCTCTTAATCCCAGACCAGTCTCTTGTTCTTTATTAGTTTTCTTCTCGGTGTTAACTAGTTCAAATTCAGGTTGTTCAAGTTCAGTTTCCAAAGATTCTTCAGTCTCAGTTGTCACCTGCTGTTCAGCTTGTGTACTTTCTTGTTCATCAACATTCATATTTGCTCTTAGAGCATCCAAAGTGGCCTTAATCGCCTCATCTGCTTCTTTCCTCATCCTCTTATCTTCCTCTTCTTTCTCTTTCATCTTTATCAGTGCTTCAAGCACTTCCTGAGGAATTTTCTCCTCTTCCTCTTGATCCAAAGACTCTAACTCTTCATTTATCAATCTCATAGCAGTCTTCACAGATTCAACTTCTGCTATGTCTGGATCAATTATATTTTCTCTGTGCAATATGTCATCAGATTGAACATTGTGTTGGGGCAGGGGATGTAGATCATCATTAGTAAATGCAATCCCCTTTCCATTTCCCTTTTCTTTTCTTTTCATTATTTCTTCTTCAGTTTCTTCTTCTTCTTCTTTATTCTCCCCCCATCATCCGAATCTCCATCATCATATGCTTGATTGATCATGTTTAAAGCATTTGATGGTCCAACTTCCACAACTTCCTCATCCGAGCTTTCATATAGCTCTCCAATCACCTTTAGGCTCTCTACACCTTCAGAATCACTATTTCCTGGGGTCCTTGGTACATTAATAGCCCCTAGTGCTGGTACAAGCAACCATGGGAGCACATTCCATTCATCATTATCAACAAATTTACTCTTAGCATCTTTCATGCGTTTGCAGATATTCGGATCTTGCAACCTCAAAATATGTCATGTCCTTTGAATTTCCGGTAGTGCTCTGTTTATTAAGATTTGTAGAAAGCGTGGATACATGAGAAATCTTTGATTGACTTGCTTCTCTGCATTTGATGCCAACCCTTGAAAGATAAGTCTGGAAATGTTGAAGGGTTGGTGATATAGTATGGCTACTGTGAGAGTCCCAAGCTCTCTACTCAATAAAGTCCAAGTCCCTCTCCTAGGAGATAAGGACTAGATCACATGATAAATCAGAAACCTGTAGATCAATGGAAAACTCCCTTTCTGAAATTGTCCCTCGTTTACTCCTCCTTGGTATCCCATAGTCTCTTGAAAGACTCTTAACAACCTTGGGACCGAGTAAGATGGCTGAGCACTAAAGTTATCGTTCAGTTCCAAAGCAGCTCGTATAGATGCTTCTGTTATCTCAATGTCATTGTTTAAAACAGATGCCTCGATCCGCTTCCCGTTCACATCACTGACATAGGTTGCTGGCTGCTAAAAGTTTGTAAGATGGTTCCTGTAGATTGTGGGATTCTCTGTCAGCGCCATTCATAAATTGGAGTTGCTTAGAAAATTTATCATGACTTCCAACTCCATGTTTTCATCGTTGAGCTCTAACTGAGCACACATATTATGCCGCTTTTCGAATTTAAAAGCCATCAGTTCTGCAAAAACAAGAAGAGTTGTCAGTACACAAAGTTGCAGAACTAATATATGAGAATAGATAGATGATTAATGGCGTCTTCAATTAACCTGTTCCGTAGTAATATGCGTACCTGCAAGAACAAGTAAACAGTTAGTCAATAGTTCAATTAGAAACCCTAATTCCGAAATCGGTCTGACAATTATCGAGTAACGATGCCTTACCGAAGTCAAAATAGAGCTAATGGCTGTAATCGAAGTAAAATTGTGTATTCGAGCAAGTAGGAAATAGCACGAGCAAAGGGGTTTTTCGTCTAGGTTTAAGAGGAAGATGAAGAAATATGTGAAAAAGTTTCTAAGTCCCCCTTTGATACCTAACGTTTGGGTGGTACAGTACCTCATTTTGTCGTCTAGTACACGACAGTTGTCATTTAATTTTAAATTTAATGTACCTCCTTTGCTCGAGTATACAGCCAAATTAACAGTTGTTCCAACTGTACTCGAGTACATAGTACACCCTTTCTCGATGTACTTGAAATATTCTGCTCGAGCACTAGCACACATGTGAACGTGTGCTCAAAATGCCTTAGCCAAATTTATAATGATCATCATAGTGCCTGCTCAAGTATTAAGCCATACTCGAGGTGTAGTGTGCTCCACTATACTTATCAAAATTCATTCAATACAAATTTCTGAGACATACCAATAATCGAATCTGACTCGACTATGCATCATGCTCGAGATACTTAGAAATCTATCATGACAATGGCCTATGCTCGAGATGCATTCTTAAGTGTTAGAGCCTTTTGCTCGACTAACTTAGATTACAAAAGCTCAATATGCTCGATGTACCCTTATGCTCGAAAGCCTTAGCATATTAAATCATTCCTATGCATGTACTCGAACTCACAACCTAAGTGTCTAGTCCACAAATTTGCTCGAACTACTTAACAAAGTGATCCAGTTGCTTAAGCTCGAACTCTCATGCCGACACACCTAGCGCACTTCTATGCTCGAATCCTTTGCACTCGAATACTTATTAGACAAACAAGAATGCAATCATGCTTGAAACACATACATTACTATTCACTTCATTTCAGGTGCTCGTAAGTTAGATGCATGCTCGAAACACTTAACAACAAATTTTCATCAGTATGCTTGAAGGTAAGATGCATGCTCGAAACACTTGATGATTTAAACAAGTCACATAAGATACTTGACACAAAGTTATCATGCTTAGTAAGCAAATTTCTTTTGCTCGAATTAAAAATAATCATTTCAATTTGATGAACGGACCTAAACAGTTAGTTTAAGGTGAAATAAGAGATCAAAATCCAGTTCAAAATGAAATTCATTTTAGATTATTTGGAAAGATCTCAACATGGGATCAGACTATTTAAAACAACGATCACACCACTTCATGGTCAGTGTTATTATGACTTAAGTCAGGTTGACAGCAGGTATACTTAGCATAATGGTCATTGCTTTCTGGGATACATTTAGGATTCAATTAGAGCATAAGTTAGGAATGGTTATTATTGTATTTTTAGATTGCTTCTAATATCTTCTCAAAGCGTATTTAGCTTTCTCCAAATCACCCCGAATTGACTTCGACCCCCTGATGCCCTGTTCAAAATTGATTTTTGAATAATAGAGCAGTTACTTATTTATATTTTGTCTTTGATAACAGACTGTAAGGTTGAACGTTGGACTGACATGCCATCCGGACTTACATGCCTTACATTTAGGGTGTTTAGGACTTATTTGAATGCCCCACCCCTGTAGTTCCCTTAGTGCCCCTTTAGTCATGAAATCAGATAACTTATTTATTTATATTATACTTTTGATCTTTTTATTCTTTTCAATCACTTTCTTTTTCTTTTCTTTTGAGAAATTTGCCATATAGCAATAATTTACTTCTGCTAAAATACTTTAATAAATATTTTGATAGACTAGAAACACCAACAGGCTCGTGTATGATTGGATAATAACCTTTCTGCCTATCATTCGAAGAGATATGCTAGAGAGCGTACCTTATTTTCCAATGTTTCACAACATCATACTTAGCAAAGTTAAGTGTATATCACATATGATAACTACAGACTATGGAAAGCTACCATACTTTGCCAATGACTGTACTCAAAGCCCTTTGAACTTATAATCCATGGGTTAGTTGTCTTAAACAGTTTTCTATCATTTCCCATTTTAGATTGGATTCGATTTCCACAGAAACAGTTTCTAGCTTCTTTGGAGCTTGGAACTTGGATAATATTATCATGTCTCTTATTAGATATCACCGAAAACAGTGTTGCTTAGTCAAATACTTTTACCATTTTAAAAACCATTTCCTTTTGAATGTTCAATTAAGAAATATTGATTTTCAAAAACAGTGTTGTCGCTTAAGCATGTTTAACTAGCACACATTATCACAGTATCAAAACATATTCATTCAGATAGTAGAAATCCTTCAGATAATCACGAGTCTGTCGAGCATGCTCAGAAGTTCATCGAGCATACTCGAAAGTCACTCGAGCAAACTTAAGATTTATCATTTCAAGTATTGTGCTCGAAAGACTTAGTTGAGTGCTCGAGCAGTATACTTGTGCTTGAATTAATTCAAAAATTTTCACAACACATGTCCATGCTCGACCACCAGTAACACATCATTTGTGCTCAAGTTACTTGAGTAACCTCAAGTATGGTTTGTTTGTGCTCGAAGAGCATTAGACATACCATGCGGCACATAATTATGCTCAAAATACTTGAAAAAGGTTTTTCAAGACAGAATTCTATGCTCAAGCAGCTGAGCTATGACATTTGTGCTCGAATGACTTAGAATAGTCTTTCAAGAGCCTTTGCTTGTGCTCGAGGAGCAACATGTACACTATCAAGCACAGATTCATGCTTGAAGTACTTAGAATCACATAAATACATCATGCAAGCACAGATCAAAGTACCAAAAGCTGTAATGAGCAGTTCTATCAAAATTTCCATACAAAGACAGACACACACATGATTCATGCAATTTGAGTAATCATTCAAGCATAGCAATTCATCATGCAAAAATTCAAGATGAGTAACACAGATAATCAGTAAGCACCTCATTTAAGCACATATCCTAAATCAAACTTCATCAGCGTTTATCATTCCTAGGCACTTTAACAGTAAGAAATTCAGACAATAATCCAGCAGTTGATTTTGAATCCACATAACCTGTGCACAGCATGCAGAGGCAGTAATATACTCAGCTTCAGCAGTAGAGATTAACACTGTAGTTTGCTTCTTGCATTGCCAAGACACCAGCCTGTTCCCTAGAAACTGGCATCCTCCAGAGTTTGATTTTCTACTAATGTTGCAACCATCATAGTCACGTAGGCTATCAAATAAAAAGAAGGGTTCTTTGGATACCAAATATGGTTTTCCCTTTAGATATCTGAAGATCCTTTTAACTGCTAGCATATGTGAAACCTTGGGGTTAGCTTGAAATCTTGCACAGACACACACAGCAAACATAATATCTGGCCTAGATGCTGTGAGATACATCAATGATCTTATCTTGGCCCTATATTCATGTTGGTCCACTAGCTCCCCCTTTTCATCAGGTACCATTTTCTCATGTGTGTCCATTGGTGTGGACACTGTCTTGAAGGCTTGGCACTTGAATTTGTTAAGAATCTCTTGTACATACTTTGATTGATTTATGAAGATTCCTTCTACTTTCTGTTGTACTTGTAGTCCAAGGAAGAAATTCATTTCCCCCATTGAGCTCATCTTGTACTTGGAGTTCATTACTTGCTCAAACTCTTTGCACATTCGTTCATTTGTAGAGCCAAAGATAATGTCATCCACATACACTTGCAGCAGCAGCAGCAGATCTTTGTTTCTCCTTTTGTAGAATAGAGTCTTGTCAATTGCTCCTCTGCAGAAACCATTTTCCAACAAATGATTTGAAAGCTTATCATACCAAGCTCTTGGTGCTTGATGTAGTCCATACAATGCTTTTCTGAGCTTGTAAACTTTGTTGGGATGCATTGGATCTTCAAAACCAGGAGGCTGAGTGACATAGACTTCTTCATCAATTTTTCCATTTAAAAATGCAGATTTTACATCAAGTTGATAGACTTTAATGTTCATTGATGTTGCATATGCAAGAAAGATTATGATAGCCTCTAGCTATGCAATTGGAGAAAAAACTTCTTCAAAGTCCACTCCTTCTTCCTGTAAGCATCTTAGGGCCACCAATCTTGCTTTGTTCTTGATTACAAGTCCTCTTTCATCCTTCTTGTTTCTGAAAACCCATTTTGTACCAATAGCATACTTGCCTCTGGGCTTGTCAACCAAGTCCCATACATGTAAGTCTCTGAATTGGGTTAATTCCTCCTTCATAGCTTCTACCCAGCTGTTGTCTTTCAAAGCTTGGTTAATATTCTTTGGTTCAACTTGGGATAAGAAGCAGGCATACAGGCAGATGTTTGCCTTTTCAGAAGAACTTCTTGTCACTCTTTCATGCAAGTCTCCCTTATGCTCGATCTTCCTGTGCTCGTAACACTTGGTTAAAACTTGTATGATCAAGCTGTTTGCTCGATTGGCAATCCATGTTCGATAGAAGAATACTCTTGCTCGTTGAAGTGTAGCTTGCTCGAAGCCTTAACACTTAGAAGAATCAACCATTTAAGGTTCTGAAGACCTTGCTCGAAGTAGTAAAACCATGCTCGATCGTCTATGCTTGCTTGAAGTCCATACTTAGCCGTTTTCTAAGGAGGTTGAGAAGATTCCAATCTTCCTTATCATAAATCCGACCCAACATTTTGCGGTCGTCTTAATGGATAATAAACCGGGCATTAGTTTAAAAGCCGTTTCGTAACTTCTAAAATACATCCTGAAATATCCGAATTTAATGTGTAGAATATAGTAGATATTTACAAAACAATAGTTCGATACAAATTTGCAAAATATGTACACGGGAGAATTATAGAAAATGATACAACTAGTACTACGTTTATTAAATTGCAAGGTACATTTTAATACATAGTTAAAAAGTCTTGTTTTATCTTTATCAAGAATCTTAATACCAGATTGTAAATATCCATGAATGAATGAAGAGAGAACTCCTATTTTGGTCCGTGTAGTTTGTTGATTTTAACTGTTTTAGTCCAATCGGCAAACCTTTAACATTTTGAGTCATTTAAGTTTCATATTGTAACAGTTTTAGTCCAATTTATTACGGGAGTCATACTTCTCTATCAAAACACATCCAAGTGAGGTGTATTTTCGTCATTACATAATAGGGGGCAAACGAGTTGACCTCGAGCTCGAGCCCTGTGTAAGTTAAATGAGGCGAAAATATCCATCACCTGGATGGGGTTTAACGGAGAAGCATGACCCCGTAAATCAATTGGATTGAACCCGTTATAATATGAAATTTTAATGACTCAAATTATTAAAAGTTTGTCGATTTGACCAAAAGCAGTTAAAATAACAAATCACAATGACTAAAAAAAGAGTTCTCTCATGAATGAATATCTCAACAAATACTCGGCCTGACGTCTGAACGAATTGTGTAACCACTATCATATAGTACAGATTATGATATAAAGGATTTTCTTAAATTTGTCAACACTAAAAAATACAGATTAAATAAATAATATGACACCCTGGTTAAAGAGTACTGGTTTTAAAAGTTGACAAATAGTATTAACAACAATTAGTCATTTCGCTAGTTAGGTTTACCAAATAAGGTATTTATTTGATGGAGAAGATTAAGTGTAAGAATTCTAAGCAATAAATGGGGTCTTTTTCCCTTAACTTCTCTCTCTCTTTGCATTCTTGAGATTACCATTATTGTGGAATAATAGTAGTTATTTCCTAGATCCCAAGCTCAAATTTTACTGGTGATACTCAAAGTGATTCACATCGGTCTTCGTAACATTCTATTTTTATTTGAGCATGTTTAACTGTAAAGTTCTCTTGTCATCCACTAGCATTAAGCCCAACCGGACTCTCATGCTATTTCTACTTGTCACACCCCGACTAGCACAATGCGGAAGCATAAAACGGGAATGTAACAGACACCTCTGGTATCAACACATTGTTTATAAAGAAACATTACAAACTAATTTACAATATATTACATTTCTTTGTTCTATCATTGTTTTACAGTCTAGGTGATACAAACAATACTAGTTCGTTAACTATACATTCTTACTAATAACACTCTTGCCTCTATTCACATAGCATTAACCACACACCTTAAGCAAGTAACAGATCACCAAATCATTCCGATTTAGGTACACCTGAAAAACAGTTTAAAACGGGTCAACTACTAGAGTTGGTGAGTTTCACGGGTTTCAAGAAAACAGTAACGAGTATTCACAAGTCAGCACTTGTAATCATGAAATAAGTATGTATGTATGTAAATGATGTATATGATGTAATTATGCTAAGCTACAGTGAAGCCTGGACTGTTCATGCTGCGTACCTCCATTTCCCACGCTCAATCAACCACTGTGGCCCCTTTCCGCCCACAACATGCCCCGGTAGCTATGTCTAACACTACATAGCTGGTTCGTAAAAAAACAAAATATGGACATGTGCAAACGGGATAATGTCTCAGCAACCGTGCTGGCCCCGTCTGGGTTTGTCAAACCAATAGTACTATTCACAAGCCACCGGCTCGAAGTTAATCACTGTGATCGTGGGGACTTTCGTGTGTTAGCACTTAGATAATTCACATCATCACATGTTTCAGATAAATATATAGATATAAGTAAACATGCTTTTCACCCCAAAAGTTCGTAAAACAGTTTAAAAGTGGGGTCATGAAACTCACGGTTTAGTAGATATTCAGTACTGTATCAGCTCGTGGTTTGTTCGGTCCGCTATCAGTAGTTCCTATAATTAATATTATAATAATATTAATATTTTAATATTATTATAATCTCAATACTAAACTGGGCTGTATAACTAATCTGGGTGTAGCTGGAACACCCAGAAAGTGGCAATAGGCTTAGGTTGTGATGTTGTTCAATGTCAAATACTTAAAACTGAACTTGGCTCAGATTCCCGTTTTCCCAGCTGGGCCAAGTTGTTCGTTTACGCGTTCAGAAAACAGTTATGGGGAAATAAGCTTAGGTAAACGTATTGGTTAACAAAATGATTAAGTTATAAAGAAGGATCACCTATTAGGGTCCCGGATTAGCCACGAGGCCCGTTTCCGTTTATTCATTTTGATTTGAGAAGAAATGCGTACAATCCACCCGGATTGTCCAGGTTTCTCATAGAAAAGTTCATTTTCACTTAATTAATCCAAAAATATGATTTTTGATCACTCTTGGTGTTTTGATATTCCCGCAGGTTCGTTGGTCGCGAACTTACCGGTTTTTATAAAAATTGAATTTGTTTAATATTCAATTTAGCATAATTAATTAACCATTAATCATTAAATTATGAAAATTTAACCACTTATCAATTAAAATATGTAGATTTTTATAAAAATATTTCTGGAATTTATTTACTAATTTATTAATTTATAAAAATTCATTTTATCAGCAATATTTCGCTTGAAAATCGTCCGTTTAACTCAAACAATTTCCAAAAATTCCACAAAAATTCTTGAATGCTCAAATCATGTCCCAAATAAACCTGTAACAATTCCAGAATATAAAAAGCTCGTGCGATATTCTTTTCGGCCCAAATTCGGCTATAAAAATTCACACGAACGCAAATAAACAAAACACCTTTAATCTTCTCCAAATGATCCCAAAATTCGTATGTGATCAAAATACATCAAATCTGAGTTCTCAGAAAAATTTCATAATTTTTGAAGTATTTTAGCTATTTTTCCCAAATAAACGTCCCAATTCGCTAATAAATTCGCCAAATATTCTCGGATGGTCGAAAAATTACCAAATTTTAACAGGGGCTCATTGACAGGTCCCTGATGTCCCTGAAAAATTTCAAGTCTTAACAATATGCACATCAAAACCTTAACCTAATTAGCCCGTAAGCGAGTGTTTCGGCATTACCTTAGCGGGTTTGGCTCGTTTCCGACTTTTTAATCAAGTTTTCAGGTTCTTGTGCTTCTAAGCAAGCTACGTATAATTCCTATATCACAAACCAAGCAATTTTTCATCAACATAACAGCCCTTAACTTAGGGTTTCGGCTAGTGCACAAAAACGAACTTTTGAACCGTAAAAACGCCGTTTCAACCCTTTAATCCGTGTTTATGGCCAAAAAAACTATCAAAACAGGTTCCTTACCGTGTTTATGATAAAAACATGTTTATGGACCATTTTTAGGATTTTTACACGGTTAGGAATGATTTTTAGTAACCAATACATGTTTTTATGGTATTAAACAAGTTTAAACAAGCATAAAAGCTACATATTTAAGCCCCTTACCTTAGGGTTTGAAGGTTTTCTGGAAACTCAGGTTTAGAGCTGCTTGGACCTCAATTTTTATCAACTAAAATGAATAATTAGGCTTGTGGAATAAGTTTTATAAAACAATGGGGGTGGGGTGGCGGCTGCGGCCGGGATTCCTTATGGGCCCCCTTCGTGCTGCTTTGGCCCAATATTCTGATTTCTCAAGCCCAAATATGAAAAGCCCGGTCCAAATTTAGTTCGGGTTCGGTTTTTGGCGCGAAAAACTTATCGGGTGCGTTAAACAGCGCGAAAACAAGTGTTTTTCGGCTAGTTTTGTGTAAAATTATAAAAACATACTATATGTTTGTAAAAATCAAAAATATTTTCACGAATCGCTTAACATTTCAAATAAGTGTTTGGTAAGTCTTTTTCAGCTTAACGGATGATACAATGCTTGGTTTGTAACTATCTTTCGTGTTTAAATCTATAGCGGGTAGTTAAACGAGCATGTTTTCGTTTAACTTGTTTGCTATCAAACTAAGACCATATTTATAATATTTTAGCTTGTATAGATCATATATCACTTATAGATGCCCCCCCGAGATATCTGGGTCATAACCCGACCCGTTCGATTAATCGCTCGTTTATTATGCAAAAGGCGTTTATTTGCTTAATCGGTAATTACGTACTGAGGTGTACCTTGTTTTGGCTCAAATGTCACACTACCTGAGCATGCTTAACTGTGAAGTTCTCCTCTCATCCATTAATATTAATCCCAAAACTCATTGGTGATTTAAGAAGCGGGGCGTTCCTTACAATCACCCCCCCCAGCAACGGTCTTCGTAACATTTTATTTTTACCTAAGCACACTTAACTGCAAAGTTCTCTTCTCATCCACTAGCATTAAGCCCAATCGGGACCTCATGCTATTTCTACATGAGCATGCATAACTATGAAGTTCTACTCTCATCCATTTACATTAAGCACAAAACTCGTTAGTGATTTAAGAAACGGGGCATTCCTTACAATCATACCCCCACCCCTTTTATGGACTCATTGTCCTCTATGAGGTTTGTCCCACCATCCGATCCAGGATGTGAGATTTGCCTAAGATGTACCTCTCTTCAACCCAGGGACTCACCATTCTTGATAAGGCACAATCCCCGAACGGCACAGGAGTGGCTCTGATACCATTTATAACATTCGACCCCCTCGTACCACAAATATTGTCTGCTTTAACCACGAAGAGCTTACAAATTTGTTTTTGGTTGCCGAGGTGGAGACTTCCCAGGAGGTCACCCATCTTGATACTACTTTCGTATGAGCATGCTTAACAAAGGGGTTCTCCTCTCATCCACTAGCATTAAGTTAAAAATGCGTTGATAATTTAAGAGGCGAGACATTCCTTATGAACCAAGAATCTTTCCTAGTTCACAACCTATGTGGGATTTACCTAGGGTGTTACAGTCTTCGATGACAACAATTGCAAATCAAGAAATTGAAAAATCCGTAAAATATCATGAGAGGATATTGTTTCATTTAGTAGCTAGTCACATCAAATAAACAAGAATGATTTATGACAAAATTAGAGATACAAAAGGAAAAGAACCAGCACTCGCTTTCTAATATTCAAGTAATATTGGGATGGGTAGTTAAGAACTTAGATGCTCTTACAATGATACATCAACATGAAACCGAAAGGCAGAACCGGAGGATGATCAAGAGGGTCCACTGTCCCTTTAATTATCATAATTGTCAATTATTTTATATAAAAATGTAAGGTTTTTATTTTTTAAGAAACCAAGAGTTAACTCGTTAGTTGTATTGTATTCGAAAAAGAATAAAACATTGTGATAACCTTTTGATCTGTCATTTGACAAAGCTAAAAGTCTTGGAACCCTTGGTGAATATATTATGTGTGGATGGGAGTTTAAGATTTCACTCTAAAGAAAATGGTGATAATGGTGATGATATTGTTTTAGTAATCCGGTGTTGTTTTTGTATATGCTTTGCAAGTATCCTCCTCTCTCATATATAGGAGAGAAGGTCCAATCTTTTCTATTACATGCATTTCCAATAACTTAGCTTAGTAGTTCTTATCCTCCGGTTTCCTTGCTTCCCTGCCGAGTCTTCATCCTCGGTCTTTTTTCTGTTGTACACAAGTTGGGTCCAGGGAGCATGCTTGCCTTGAGCCTTTCACATGGGTTAGGAAATAGTAATCTCAAGCGGGTCTCCTGATGGGATTTTTCTTTGACTTTATCCCCATTCTTTTCTCTTCTATTTGGGCCTTCCTTATTGGGAATTCACTATTCTCCATAGCCTGTCCGTTTGGGCCGCCCCGACAATCCGTATCCAAGGTAGGCTCTTCATGTCCCCCTATTCTACTATCCTTGTTATTTCTGACAAAGATAATGGACTTATGGAGTCTAAATTTTTTGCTTTTAGTCCATCTTTCACTTGACCTATTTTTCATACAATTACTTTAACATCTAGATGGCCTTGGCCCAAGCCCAACCGAGGCCCATTTAATTCTGGCGACACACTTTGAAATTGGAAAGTTTGCGGTCCACAAATTCCCATAAAATTATCATTTCCCCTTACACCCTATTATTTCACCATAAAAATTTCTCACCTTCCTCCCTTCCCCTTTCTCTCTCTTCTTTCCGGCGATACTCCTTCCTCCGGTGGTGATTGTATCATCGACAGGTTAGTGTTAATTACTCCTTTCCTTATTAAATCATGAGTCGTGATGGTTTATCTACCATAACCTTTTCACTTACCCAAGACAAGATGCTCTTGTTATGTTCTAAATACCGCATTCCTTTATCGGTGTCTCCATCTCTTCTTATTCGTACCGACACCGGGATTAGCCGACCTAGATTCATAGCCCTTTACACAAAAAATTGAATTCTCTAACATTCGGTACCCTCTGACTACGTTCCAGTTAGCCCTGCTAAAGCATCAAAGGCTTTGTTTCTTTTAAGTTCATCCGCTACAATTTTTACTGGTGAGTCACTTTGAGGTTGCTTGCCGGGCGTTGGGAGGATTAGCCACAATTCCTCTATTCTGGTGGTTTTATCATTTGAAGGTCAATGGTGACTGGTTCACCTTCGAGCATCGCTCGGGTGGAAAGCACGCTTCTTGTTGCTTAAAAAACCCAACTGATTTCTATCCTCGCGAGTGGAAGGATAGCTTCTTCTTTGTGTCCTCATCCTTCGCACCTGGCTTGACTCGTCGTCTTTCTCCTTCATAAAAAATCGATGATCCGGCCCCTGGTCCTCCCACGAGCCAAGACGGGTTGTACAAACTATTGGTTGAGAACAAAACGGAAGACATGACTTATCTTTAGCCTTTGTTATATTTAGCTGGGCTGAGCCAGATATGGTCTGACCTGTTGACTTGCCCGACTATGCTCGAGGGTGGCAGAGGTTGGTAACCGTCGCATTTCCTTGTATTTATTAAAATTGCATATTTTTGAAATCTGAGGCTTGTTGTTGTCGTTCTTGTTGTTGTTGTTGTTGTCGTCGTCGTTGTTGTTGTTGTTCTTCTTCTTCTTCTTCTTCTTCTTTGCAGAGATGACACTGATAGAAATTCTTTAAAAGTGCATGTTGAAGTCTGCTGAGTTTGTTGCGTTCCCTGTTTCTTCTGGCTGGTACGGAAGCTGCTACTCCTACTGCATTGGTTTCTCCTGATCCAGCTCCCTCTAGTTCTGCCCTCGAGGCTTACCCTAAAGTTGCACCGAAATGCAAGAACCCGGGTTCTGACATTTTCGATGCTTTGTTGAAGATTACGTTGAGGCATTCTAAACGTCCTTATTTGGGAAAAGTGAATGTTCCTGAGACATCGGCTACTACTCCCATCGAGATAACTGACGAGGATTCCTCTGAATTCTCATTCCTTATTGTTCCTCCCTCAGGAGGAGTTTCTAGATCCAACTCTCCTCTGATTACCGAAGCTGACCCGAAAGGTAAAAAACTGAGAAACCATTTATTTGCCGCCTTCAAGGTGTTAGCCACCGCAACAAAAAGCTCACAATCCACGAATATAGCATCCCGCATTTCTAAGTGAATTACCCTATGACATAGAAGAAAGTAGAATGCATAACTTCATGCCTACCACAAGAATGCCAATTTAATTAAGCAAGTAGTTATAGTAAAGTATACAGATTAGGATTAACTTTGATTTCTCAAACACTAATCCTAACAAGTTTTAAGGAACTATAGTTTATTCACATATTCCCCCTTGATTGATTTAAATAGATTCTAAATACGCATTCCATTAGCATATGTCTTTTTTAACTAGCATGGAAATCTAATCAATCATACTTAACAATCTTATTTTAGAATTACCAACTCTAGAGAAATTTATCATAACATGTATCTCATCTTTTCAAAGTCTAATACAAAGCAACATGTTTTGGATAAAATATCAAGATCTTTTTTTTACCATTTCTAGTATCCAAGAACATGAGTGAATCATGGATGATTATAAAAGTTTGTTTTAAAGATATTAATCATCAATCTTGAATTAGTGGATTAAGGTGACAAAACAAATTTCATCAAAAGATAATTGTAAAATAATCATCACTTCATCAAAACTAAATCACATATTCAATACAATCATCAAATTGAGTTGAGTTTCATCATATATTTAGAAGGTAAATGGAAGTTTAGCTCATAATGAGCATGATGGTCAATATCAAAGAAGATGAAGATGTTAAATACATGATTAAACTAGAACAATCTAACCAAATTATTGATGTATCTTCCTTCTAAGATGATGATGGATGCTTCCAAGCCTTCAAACTCCTTGATTGATCTTCAACTTGAATGTAAAGTGAGTGTTTCTAAGCGATAATCATGTCCAAAACCTTTCCATGCACACCCAAAACAAATAGACATGCAAGCTATTTATAAGTTGCCTGGATAGCCACGACCCCGTGGATCATTTTGCATGTGGATTAGTGCATGTCAGATCGTACACGCGATGACTAATCATGGGGGCGTGTTACATGGGGCACGACCCTATGTTTTGGCTGCCAATTTCTTGCATTGATGTCTCATCTAGGCAAGGTGACCACGTGGGCATGCTAGGTGAGGCACGGCCCTGTGTTTTGTTCATCAGATTTTGTCTTTTCTTAAGGTGACCATGGGGGCATGGTTGCTGAGGCACGATCCTATGTTTTACTCAACGGATTTTGTTTTCTGGAAAGGTGACAATGAGGGCATGGTTTGCGAGGCACGAGGGTGTGCTTTGCTGACTGATACACAATTTCTTTATTTTTCTTCCTTTTTATTTGTGTACCCCTTCGTTTCTTAGTTTGAGGTAGAAATAAACCTAAAAATAGAAAATAACATAATAAACAGATATTTGAACTAAATATTATAATAAAATATATTATTTTGGAGATTATTTAATGTCTAAAAGATGTATATTTTTATATACATAAGAAAAAATGTACATCGAAGGAATAAACCAACCCTAAAAAAAATTTCTTGGATTTTATATATTGTCATTACAAAACACACAACAATTGGAAACTGTCTCGTTTGGAATATGAAAGGAATTTTTTTGTCAAAAAATAAGTCCAAATAACTCTATGTATAAAAGTATGTATTTCAATGTTATTGTCAGATATAACCTCTACCACTATAATACGATTACGATGTGCTTTTACTTGTACCTTTGTTCTATAACATAATCCATTGTTCTAATGTTTTGTGGTAATATAACTGGGACACCAAATATGGTAAGGAATAATGAGGCTAAATGGGAAGGTCCTTACATCACCAGTATCAGAAACACCACCTTCAGTACCATCACCTTAGGAAGAAACACCTTTCCCTTTCTCAGACACCTTCTTTGAGACAACAGGCTTCTTAATAGACTCAGTAAGATTAATGACTTCAGCAACCACAGGCTTCTAACCAGGATCTTGCCTGACCTTCTCCACCTTTTTCGAACCTCTAACCGGAGCATCTGACTTCTTGATAGTAGCTTTAACAATCTTCTTAGGATCAGCAACAGTGGTTTCTTCTCAACACTTGGCTTTGATGGCACCTTCAAAGGTGAGGGAGTTGAGCTTATTGAAAGCTTCTCCCCAAGAGGAGGAGTGAAGCTAGTAATTGAGGCAATAAGTGTAGCATCATCAGCATGAACATCAATGGGATTAGCAGATGAAGAACTCTGAACAGGAAAAAAGAGGATGTCGTCAACCTTTTGTTGCCTCTAGAGAAAGTAGGAGCAACCTTCCTAGCAGTACCCTTGGTTGAAGAAGCAGCGATGGTTGAAGCAAAAACATAATCCCCATAATGACGAACATCCCTGGTCCGCTTAACAACCTTAGGGAGACTAGAAGCAAGCTCAACAGCCACGAATGCAGTATAAGAAAGATCTTCGAGATCCATACATTACAAAGTACTTATCTCTACAAAACAAAGAAAGGTTAGGAAAGTTCAAGAAGGAAAACGCCAAAATAAAAGTAACATACCCTTCCTATCACCAAAAATCTCGGGTTTCGTATGAGGGCTAGGCCACTTAGTACTAAGGCCAAGTACACAAGAAACACTTTAGGGAAGGTTCGAAACTTAAAGGACCTAACTTGAAGCTTCTTAAAAAACACAGCATCTAGGTCCTCAACCTTGGGCTTAGGAGGGTTCAAGGCAAGTTCATGTTTCTGCTAAACAGGAGAAAATGGTAAAATTGAGACTGGCACATAAAAAACTTATCTTTTCAGGAAGAGGTAAGACCAACGGTGCTTGAAATAAGAGCGGTTTCCCAACGAGTCTTTTTGACAGTGAACCAATTTTCGTTCTTAGCAAGTTGAAAGAACCTTCGGTATATGGACATGGTAGGTTCATAACCGAGGGTGTGACAAAAAAAATTCAAATTGTAGGATCCTAGCGACGCCAATGAGAGCCAGTTGACCAAGGAAAACGCTACGATACTCCAGTACGATGAGAAAAAAATTGGAAAAAGGGAATCTAAGGTTGGACTGGTAAAAAAACCGGTGTAAAGGGCAACCTTGCCGGGAGGACAACTAGAAACAGGGGTTGGAGGCTTGGGCAATTTCGGTTCAAATTCACGGCCTATTCTGAACTCCAAGCAGAAGCGATCAAGCTCAGCCTTGGGAAGTTTGGAATATTAGGTAGCCATGCCTGCTTTAGAACCCATAATCAAAAACAGATTGGAAAGAAGAAGGATCGTACCTTTTAAGATGGAAAAAAGGGGAAAACCGTCGGAAAACACTAGAAGATCCCAAGGGTTAATGCGAAAAAGATGAAGAAGTTACAGAATGGCGGTTCTTGGGGGGTTGCATAATGGGTTTTTGAATTTCAAATTCCCAAAATAGAGGCGCAGGTGGAAGGCTGAGATCAATTTTAGGTCCAACTGTTACTTTAGAGGTATGACGAGTTCCTGCTATAACCGTAAAATCAGTCAGTTGCAACAGGAGAAACCACCAGAATTAAAATAAGCATAATGGTGTGTACATGTTGGTGGTGCCATCCACGTGTATACATGTTGGTAGCTCACTTACCATCAGTCAATTACACCTACTCAGCACACATTATATGTTTTACTTTAGGTACCATCCGTGTGTATACATGTTGGTGGTGGCATCATCATAAACCTGATGTGCAAGCATGAAACCATTTTTACAACTAAATCCAAGAAACGGAAAAACGCAAACGGGGTTGTCATATTAAAATTAGAATCATATGTTAAAACTATAATAAGTTGTAATTGTAGGAATATGAGACACTTTTTATATTAAAATTAATACAAATAATAACGATACTCTCGTTATTAACATGAAAAAGTAAGTAGTATACATACCGCAATATAAACTAAAATAAATAGTGAAATAATATAACAATTATGTTAAATGATTCCAACCAAGCTCTTCAAATGATAAAGTCTTCAACTTATTCCTCAACAACATCTTCTTGTAATCTCCTTGACAAGAACTTACAAAAAGATAGATTGTCCAACTTTTGCCAAAACAAGGTCTTCTAAGTCTCTTGGCTGCAACATAGAAAAACTAAATTTGACGGTTGAGGCTGAGGCACATGTTCAACACGTTTCCCTTAAAACAGATTTCGCGCCTCTACATAAGACAGCGCGTCTGTCTCCCAGGGTACAGCAGCCGAAGCAGTTGGTACTGCCGGAGATGTCCACGCGCCCAAGGTTACATCGGGTAAATTGTAATGTTAGAACTTGTGGAAAAAATAGAATAAAAAGGTTGAGGAATCAAGTAAAGAAACTCATCTATATAGGCCCAAAATATGAGTATTCAAAGCTTTTCTTCACCAATAACTCTTCATGCATGCATGCATTTATTTCTTGAATTTTCTAGCCTGTATTCTTCCTAGCATATTTCAAATGAGGCACATAGCCTATTATGTATACAAGAGTCAATGGTGAGTAAAGTCTCACCTAATTAGAAATTTAATAATCTAATAAAACTAATCAATTGTCATTAAAAGGCTCTACTCAAGAGTTTCATATGACCATATGAAAAGTTTAATATTAATTATTCTAATTAATCTTCATTCACCATATTCTAATTTTCCAACAGTAATGACCTTGTCGGATAAATAGCCTAGTAATTCATTGATAATCAGATCATAATTAGATTGATCAACATCTGACAAAAGAATTATAAAACCTAATTAGTATAAAAAAGCCCTAGTATTTACTAATATGATTATTTCACAATCAGATTCATCAACATCTGATAAAAAAATATAATACGTAATCAGTTTAAAAAAAAAGAATGCTTGCGAATAAAATATAAACACTTATCAGTTACTGATTTTAGAAATCAATAAGAACAAACTGTAGGTCCTCTAGATGGATCTCAAGACTTGACTCGGATCAATCCGTGTTGTTGGTTAGCGGAAATCACCAACGACACTCGGATCTCGGATCTTAGTTTTGTTATTATCAAAGAGAGAAAATGGAAGGTAGAGAGAGAGCTTTTATTTCCAAAAGTTATTTCTTGAATTGTGAAAGTTGTGGAGAAATGGGTAAAGTGTCCCTTATATAGGGTCCCCATTTCTCCAAAGTTTACATAATAAACCTACAAAATAAACGTACCGAGTACGTAATACACCGACTAAAAGCAAACTAGAACGACATACACAATCCTAAAAACAATATAGAATATTGGCCCTACAATCTCCCTCTAGGATTGAGTATGTCGAGGAACCTTCGTCAAGTTCTTTGCTTCGTCTTTATTTCTTGAAACTTAGTACTTGTCTTGATCCAGGATCTTGAACCAGATTGGATTTTGGACAAATCTTTATTTTCCGTTCTTATCTTATTTCTGGGAAGGATCGGCAACAACAAATTTTAGAAACATCAGATACGCGATGCTCGACATCTAATTTTCTTTTGTTGACTTTTTTGAGCCGACTGGTTTCTTTCCTTGTCTTCAGATACAATCAGTTCCTTTTTAGGTTCAACCACCAACTTTCACGTTCTCATTTTCTTTTAAGCCCTTCAGCACCTGCAACTCCAGGCAGACTTGCTCTTGATCTACCTGTCCATGTACACCTGCACAAAACTTAGAACGCATAGGATTCGTTCACAGGCCCTTTCGAGGGTCAAGGAAGAATTCGTTCACAGGCCCTCCCAATTTCAGTCCCTCAACTTGTAAATGATTTTTTTAAGTACCAGATTTCCAACGAACTTTGCATGAACGACCTTGACAACAAAACACATGATTTTGAATTAAACAAAGTTTAACAAAATATGTACGAACATAATAAAAACTTAAAATGTTTTTGGCATTTTCATATTTTAAAAATAACGAAAATATATAAATAACATTTTAAAGTTGAAACTAAAATAAAACAAAATCAAAATAAACAATAAAAGATAGGAGTAAAGATGAAATTAATATTATATATCAATGATATTTACAAAATTTTCTAAAGGATTTTAATATTTTTGTGAGAAAGATCACAACATGGAATCATATTGATTTGCAAAGCCCTAGATCGCGTTTCCATTTTGATATTATTATGTCACAATTTCATCACCGACTGTAGATATTGTCCGTTTGTTTAACTTGACAAGTGTTTTGATGCCAAAGTGCTACGTTTAAAGTACAATTAGGCACGGTGCATATGTGGTCCCCACTTAATCAGACATGTTACTGATTCCATCATATCTCGGGCTTTCTTTGTGTTAACATATCACCTCAACTTGACTTAAACCTTTCTTATTTGATCATAGTATACTTATTAACATACTTGACACTTTATTCTTTATTTTTACACACTTGACTCGATCTAGAAAGATTAAAATAAAGCAGAAGATTCAGGGCCTTAACAATCAGATCTTGTATGACTACAAACAGAGAAAGTCCAAGGCTTGAATCAAAGTAAATGAAGAAATAAAGCAGAATTAAAATCCCTAAGATTGACTTTTTTTCGACTCTTTTTCTTGATTTTCTTTTTCTTTTCTGACTCTTTTTGTTTTTCTTTTCTTTTCTTTTCTTGACACTTTACTTGACTCAATAGAAATTAAAAATTGACACTTATTTCATAAGACAACTATGAACAGGTAAAGAGAGGCTTGGATATGACATGTATAATTACATTTCTACCTTCATGAACATGACTTCACGGAATCATGCAACCGCTTCATAATTGTATATCCACTGGTACCGGTAGGAATTTAGGTTTATATCACCCGACACTTACTTGTTTGTCAAGCCTATCTACACATCTGTGAGTGATTTGGTAAGACTTTTGATCTACTCTTTTCATGCGCTAGGATTATTGCATATCAATATACTATCATTTTCCAATGGTCGGATCAATTTCTCAAAATTTGAAAATTTTAATTATCCGACTCCCTCTAAGCAGGAAATCCCTCTAAACGGGACAATTTCTTTTAGATTTTCTTAAAAGTAATATAAAATCTTTTTGGTAAATCAAATGATTTGTGTTTACTTTTCTTAAGATGAATTGAAAATATTTTTGGTGAGTTAAACTTAACTCATTTTCTCCCTCTAAAATTGTGACATATTTGAAAAATATTTACAATTTTATATACAAAAAGATAGACAGGGTGTTTTAATCAAAATTGATCATGCTGAACGATTCGACCATAAATTCAAAACGAGCATGATCGATGGTTTTAGTGAAAAGGTCAGCAAAGTTGTCAGATGGACTATCTTAAGCATGCATTATCACATTGTATAACAAAGTTGAAGAGATTCAAACCGAGACCCAACAGCTGATGCTGGATCCATCACTTAAGAGAAGTAGTTGGACGAGGTTAGTTGAGAAACGCTCGAAAAGTTGTTGTTGAACCATTTAAACAAGGCTTCCCTTCCTTGAAGTTTGTCCTCCCATGTCGCTTATGAAAAACTCAAACACGCCATCGAATGGTTTAGCATCAAATAGCAAGGGTTCGTCTCCCATCATATGCCGGGTGCAATCACTATCTAGGTACCTAATACTATTGATAGTCCTCCTTGATTGACCCTGCATGCACTAAGCGTTTAAATAGACATAGGTTCCCGGCACACTTTTGTCCCGGGAAGGTCAACCGTAAACCGACCGAACTTAATTTTATTTCATGAAAACCATTTATTTCTTGGTGGAGCCTCACTTGATGAAGAACAGTCCTTAGGAATCCAAGCAAAAACTTGTTCCTTGTTTTTGTTAGTTTTGGACTTTCTTTTCTTGATTTTGAAACTATTTTTGGTGAATCCTCAGACTTTACAGTCTTAGGATCCTTTTTGATTTTATCCTTCTTGGTTTTCTAAAAAGATTTCTTTTTGTGTTTTACTTTATTTACTTTGGATCTCACATCCACTGGGTTCACTATCAGCTTGATCAGTCCTTGAATCAGGGCTACTAAAAGCTCCTTTTGGGGACTGACTAAGCCGCCTTTGAATATCAAGCTGTTGCTTGAACCAGTGCTTGCAATGTCTTGCAAGGTGAGAAGAGTGACCACACACAAAACATCACTTTCTCCTATGAGTGCCATAGAACTCATCACTATAATGTGGTTGGTGCGATGGGAAAGGTGATCCTTGGAAAGGAACATGATTATAAAACACATTTGTGTAATATGGATCAACAAAATTTTGTTGATAATGACCATAGTAGTTGTTGTCACAGAAGTTGTATGGCTGAGGATTTCTAAATTGATTAGTTGTTTGAGAAAATGATCGTTTATTTGGTGAAACATATTTACACGAAGTACTTGCTTTTTCATTTTCAAAAACTTTACTTTCACTTGAAATCAGTCTCACAACTTGATGATGAACAACTTGATATGTTCACCTCAACAGGCCTACTTTCATTGACACATTTTTCAACAAAAGTTTCATCACAAACGGTTTCATAATCACAACTCGTGTCCGTTTCCACAGACCCACTTTCTTCTATACAACCAGCTTCAAAAGATACATTGATGTTAGATTTATCAGATGATGGGACTGGAGCAGCAGTTTGAGAAACTGTAAGGACAAATTTCACAGGTTTTGGTATTCTACCAACCCCATATGACATTTCTTCCTCGGGAGCAGTATTATAGCTGAAGTGGGGTAAGCTGGTATAATTATCATTTAAAGGTGGAGGTACAGCAGTATAATCATACCCCAGCCCCGCTTTCAACTTAGTACTTCTCTAGGCTCCAATGAAATCATCCAACTTCTCATATGATGTTTCAAATCTTTCGACTATCTTTTCGTGTTTCTTTTTCTCAGAAGCATCAAGTTTCAATTTTTCAATTTCATCTTTCAATTCATTCACTATGTTTTTATAATATATAACATCATGCTCCGTTTGAAAAATTTTAAGTTTAAGATTTGCCACATCATTACGATGAGTATCAATCTTCTCAACGTAAATCTTGTCAGCCTTTACATATTCAGCATTTAATTGTCAAATTTTTGCACTTTCTTTCAAAACTTCGTTTTGATGATATCTATAATATGTAACCTTATCAATGCAAGCCTGCGTGCATAAGTTATGGTTTACCTCATCGCAAGGTGATGTGTCGGGAATGATAGGACATGCATGACTACTTTCACCTGCAGCACTTGTCCCAACTTTATTTTCTTTAGACTGATTATTCATTTGGAGCTTATCTTCCAATATTTCAAAAGACTTGATGGTAGAAGCCAACTCTGAGAGTGTCATGGTATACAGGTTTGTGGTTCTTTTAATGGTAACCACATTGATGTTCCATGTGTAAGGTAGTGAATTCAACAACTTCATGTTGATCTCAAACAAACCATAGATGATACCGGCACTACTCATTTTGGTGACGAGTGGCTCAAATCTGTTGATAAGAGAGGCAACCGATTCTCCTTTAATATGTGTAAACATGTCGAATTCTCGTTTTAATATTTTCTTTCGGCTTTCTCCCATATCCATATTTCCTTCAAGCTCAGGTTCGTAAGACATTTTTTTTAAACTCGGTTAGATTTTTTTTTTTTTTTTTGAAAGAGAAAAAAATTTTAATATTTTTTTGCTACAGTACCGAGTTCTATAGTGCCGAGTCACTACAGTGTTTCGCATGAGTTGCTACAGTACCCGATGCGAAGCGATTGCTACAGTACCCGTGCGAAGCGAAACGATTGCTACAGTACCCCCCCGTGTGAAGCGAAACGATTTGCTACAATACCCGTGCGAAGCGATTGCTACAGTACCTCGCGCGATGCGATTGCTACAGTACCCGTGCGAAGCGAAACGATTGCTACAGTACCCTCCCCCCCCCCCGTGCGAAGCGATTGCTACATTACCTCAGCGATGCGATTGCTACGGTACCTCGGAAGCGACTGCTACATTACCCGATGCGATTTTTTTTTTTTGAGAATATAACACCCAAACTTCCAAAAAGTCAAAAAGACTTTAGTCTAAAAATCAATAAATCGGCCTAGATCTGAGTTTTTAAGCGGAATCTGAGCTTAGACACAAAAATTTTAAATACTAAAAACTTAGATTTGGTGATTCTCGTGTATTTCTAAGGTGAAAGGGATTCCAAAAGTGATAAATAACACGAAATCAACCTCAAATCCAACAAAAACTAAGATAAAAACCCGAAAAGTTTTACCCGAAAAATACAAAAAGTCGAGCCGAAAGCTCTGATACCACTTGTAGGTCCTCTAGATGGATCTCAAGACTTGACTCGGATCAATCCGTGTTATTGGTTAGCGGAAATCACCAACGACACTCGGATCTTAGTTTGTTTGGTTTATTTGCTTGAAAGAAAGAAGAAGATTGAGAGAGAAAACTTTATTTCCAAAATGTGTTCCTATTGAATTGTGAAAGTTGTGGAGAAATGGGTAAACTGTCCCTTATATAGGGTCCATATTTCTTCAAAGTTTACATAATAAACCTACAAAATAAACGTACCGAGTACTTAATACACCGACTAAAAGCAAACTAGAACGACATACACAATTCTAAAAAACAATATAGAATATTGGCCCTGCACAAACGCTAAAATAAAATCAGGTAAGACGAATATAAAATATTAACTTCAATAGTAATATTGATTACCTGGAGATTGATTGAAATGTTTAATTGTCGATTAGAGAGGATTTGAACACCCAATGAGTAGAGAACGATGGATAAAGAAATTGACCACAATTTGTTTAAACCTTAAATAGGATTCGAGAACTAAATGGATATGGATTCAAGTTGGGTAATAAACCGTGACAGATAATGTGTAAAAGGGAAAAACTTTGGGCGATATTGCAAATTGCAGTCTACACAATGCAAAACTGCAAATGATGTAAGTGATCTTGTTCTCCATCATTTCAATAGTTAGATTATCATTACTATACATTGTGGCACCTAGATTGCATGGTAAAATGGATCAATTCAGATATAATATTGAATAATTAAACTATTACATCAGTAGTTTACGTGCATAGCAACTTAAGCCAAATTTGAAAAATTCAAAACAAATTTCAAAATAAACACGTGGCACATGGATTGCATGACCCACTACTCTCTACCGATGGTAATGGGCTTCACGATCATGGACAATACTCGATGATTGGCTCTAGCATCGGGAGCTCCATGTCCATCACCAAACTTGTACATACTTTGAGCAACTCGAGCCATATTCAGAGCCAAATCAATGATTGAATGTGTCGAGACATCAGAACAAGCATCTCGCGCTTTGATCATTTTCATCCATGCTTTGTCGATTAGAGTGTTTATGTATTCGCGCGCTACTTCCTCACTAGCGCCACTGTCACGCATGTAACATGATACTGCATCTACGCTTTCATTTGTAGCTATCTCCTCCTATGCTTAGAAACAAAATATTAAGACAACAAGAAAATAGTTAAAAGTTTTTACAAACACAATGAAATGTAAAGAATGTATACCGAAGAAATAACTAAATCATTATAAAGTCGTAAAAGCATCGATGACCATTTGATAATCTCTTGGCACTTCTCCAATGACTCAATTGCATCTTCTGGATTAAGTGATACATAGGCGTGAGTAAGTATAACCACTCCCGAAGAAGATACCCACCCGTTATCAAGATACTCTTCAAGTGTTGGCATTGCTTGAGTCCACTTCGCTTCCAAAATAAATGATTCGCACATATCTCCCCACTAATTGGATCAAAAGAAATTATAAGTTGCGTAAGTAAGCCCACAACGTATCTGTAAAAAATTTGTTTCTTCAATCAATGAAATAAAAGGAAAATTACAAAGAAAGTGCATGTTTTTTCTTTTTTCATATTTTTTTAATAGCACTAAAACAAATTTATACAAAAAGGTACGATAACATTTGTCTAAAAGTCAAATTCCATCCAACCTCATCGCAAAATGTGTGAATTTGCGATAAGCTATATAGAGAACAGGAAATAAACTTAAAAACTATTCCAAATACATCACGTCAGCAGTTTTTTTTTAAAAAAATTGAATTCTATAAATAAGCTATGCAAAACTCGCTACATCAAGATACACTCGTCTTTTGATACAGAAAAAACCATCACCTAAGGTGGGCCGTGAACACTCGCCCAAAAACACTGTGATGAAATAAAACTCGTTCAGTTCAATGATTCAACTAGATAACCGATTAACAGGGGCATGAATCGAATCTTGGTCACATGAAAAATCAAGTCCCTCCCTTACTACTTCACCACTAGCTCATTGGCCATCACATAGGATTATATGAATATTGCTCTAAATTACAAAAATTATTAAAGAAAAAAGAAACTTGATAAGTTTAAAAAATTAAAAGGGATAATGTTTGAACTCAAGTTGCTAAAACTCAAATTAAAACAAAAATTATTTTTAAAAAGAATTAGAACCTCAAATTTATTTAAAATAATTTTCAGTTATTGAAACTTGAACTTAAACTATTAACAACTTAAATTTTAAAATATTTATAGACTTGAATTTCAAAAATATTTAAACTTCAAACTCATTAAACTTTAACTTAAATTTTTTTTATAAACCTAAATTTATGAAAATAAATCATTTTTTTAGAAATCAAGCTCATTTTTAAAAGATTGTATTTATTGAAACTTTAATTAACAAATATTTTGGACTTAACTTTTTATAAAGTAAGTAAAAATTCATTTTTTAACCTAACTTTAGAATATTAAAAAACTTATAATTGCAAGGTGAGAAAAAAAATGTCATATGAACGCTGGAATATGCAAATCTTACGCTATGTACGTGCTAAGTAATGGAAACCACACGCTAGTAGCTTAGATCCATGCATGGTGATTATCTTTATAATAAATCAGCAAACTTACCACTTTTGCAAGGATTGGTATGATGTTTTTTCTTTGTGTAATCATTATGTCATAACCTATTCCATTAATGGTGTTATAAAGAGCTAGGAAGCCTACTTGAAGACGCACATGCAAATTTTTTATGGCAGTAATGTCCCACCTAAAAAACAGTGGTAATTTTTTATGGCAGTAATGTCCCACCTAAAAAACAGTGGTCCTGCATAGTTAATCATCATGAATTACCTCGAAATGTTTATGGACATAAGTAAACATTTTCGTGAATTAATACTTTGAACCTTTTGATAGCATCTGTGAGGACTTCGAGTTCATCTATAGATTCCCAAATGTCATAGATGTCATCAATGGTAGTTATGAAAGCACAAGCTTTAGCAAGTCCTATACGATTAGAAGCATATCGAGGCTGGAATATAATTCCAGAAGCCCAAAAGAAGCATTCCATGAGACTGTCTCTTATGAAGTCTAATTTGTTTGTTAGTTCTGTATTTTCCCACCATCTATTTTAACACATGCAAAACAAATTGTTTGAAAACCCGAAACAAAAAACGTACCTAGTAAAATCTTTACAAAAAACAAGGTATGGGTTGTTAGGAAACCTCATATGTTCTAAAAGTGGTCAAGGGAATGCTTGCTTACTTTGACACTTGTTGAAGATCTCTCTTGTTTGAGGATTGAACCATGTTGAAATCTAATATTGCAAGTTCAAGCAACAGGTTATTTACATCTTTTCGCTTACTATATGCGTCAATGTGCCATCTAGCTTGTAACCTTGGCTCCATATGATATAAGGGGGCATCCAATGCAAGATTTATGTAGTTATATGTTACTTCATCATTTATATTAACACTCAGTTTCATCAATTTTTCTTTCGCAAGCAACTTGGCCTCATGCAGATCTAATTCGCTCTCAAGTGCAAGAAATGAAGCTTCGTATAGACTTAGAACTGCTTTGACATCTGATTTTAGACTTCCTATCAAGCCACCATGGCTGTTCTTGAATCTCTTTAGAAAATCTGATTAGCTCCAATTAATCGGCTAAGTTAATCACATAGATAGTGGAGTGAAGAGGTAGGTCCCAGCAGAGCCCAGTTGGACCCGCAAGACTCACCTTGAAGAGGGACGTCTGCGCAAAGACCAACTGGTTCCGCAGGACCCACCATGCTCAGAGAGATGAAGACCTTACACGCAGTACGCCAGCTGTTCCCGCAGGAAAAGCCTCCCAATGGTGAAGTACCACGCCTGTTCCCGCAGCTGTGGATACAAGCCATCAGGGAAGGCTACCCGCACTAATAGCAAGGCTACATGCACAAGGCACTAACTCTCAGTAATTCAGTAATGTCACCTGAAGAAGGAATGAGCAAGGCGGGAATACTCCCGCCCAAATGAGCCAGTCCGTACGCTTCTGGAGGATCTTTTGTACTATATCTGCCAAGGTATGGACAAAATAGACAAGATCTGACCAAAGCAGCCCATGAATCAATCACAGGGTGACAGCTCACTGACAACAGTAAGACGAGGAGCACGCTCTAGTACAAAATGTCACTATCAGCCGCTGCCTACTCACCAACCCTTGTCGTGGCACGTACATAGCCTGCAGTTGGTGGAAAAGGAATAGTACACAGCCGGCCATGTCACTATCAGCCGCTGCCTACCCACCAACCACCAGCATGGCACGTGCGTAGCCCACAGTTGGTAGAAAAGGAATATTATAAAGCTGGCTGTACCTGCTTGGAAACCTACCTTCGGCTATAAATACTCCAACACCTTGGAACGGTATCATATACTATCTTATACCATCACATATCTTATCTGCTCTAGCTATTTCTCTTAATATACACTTGTATTCAGAGCAATCTAGTCTGATTCTCACGCCGGAGGGTGGTCACAAGGAGGTACCCCTCCTTCTCAGTGACGAGCTCACGGTGTCTGTTTTGCAGGTCATCAGTAAAAAACCAACTTTGCCGGACTTAACCCTCGTGGGAAACATCTACTTGACCCTAAGATTATCCGTAATCTGCCGGGGTAACTTAGTGTTTCTTCATTGGCGCCATCCGTGCATAAAAGCTAGAACTAATTTTCTCTGTTTTTTCAAAACCTTTGGAAAGATGGTTAAGGTTACTCCGGTGCCAAGGCCAGCGAGTGACCAAGAAACCCCGGTAACCACAACCCCAGCTACTGGGGGGAACACAGGCGAGTACACAATTTTTACGAACACTACCCCGGTTACCCAAGCCGGGGCAAGTGCAGTAAACAATCCTTCACTGAGATTCACCGATACCCAGTTGGAGAGACAACAGACGAGGCTCCTCCGCCAAACACTTGATCAAGTTAAAGCGTGGGCGGAAGCACGTCAGAAGGAATTCCAAGCTGAGTTGGATGAACGCTTACGTTCACTCCAACAGGCTGACGAGTTCGGAAACACTCGACAACAGCTCAACATGAGCAATGAGTGCGAGTACTTGGATAATTATTGGGAGGAGTCCGACAGTGACGCAAACCCTCGTCATAGGGCGAAAGGGAAGCGCAAGGAAACGGACTTCCAACCAAGAAGGGATTTTGGAGAAACCTTCAAACCAAGGAATGCGGGGGGAAACCCACGTGACTTCTCCAAAACCTTTAGACCAACTGTTGCAAATGCGGGAACGTCCAATTTTGCAAGGGACATTGCGGAAGCAATCGCCCAGAAGAGTGCCAAACAGATGTCCAACATCGGCACTTATGATGGTATATCCGACCCAGATGATCACTTGAACAGATTCATAGCGGGGGCAACCGTCAGCAACTGGACGGAACCCACGTGGTGTTACATGTTCCAAATGACGCTTGTTGGGGCAGCCAGAGCGTGGTTCGACCGTCTACCGGTCCACCACATCTACGATTGGGCAGACTTCCAGCAAAAGTTCAGCCAACACTTCAGTCAACAAAGAAAGTATACCGAAGAGCAATGGACGATCCTCAACTGCATCCGAGAGGAAGATGAGTCTTTACTAGACTTCATCACGCGCTTCAATTCAAAGAAGCTAAGTCTGGGCACTATTAGCGAAGATCTTGTCCGCGCTGCTTTCATCCAGGGCGCGGAAGACCCAGAGCTCATCCGCACCTTAACGGGTAAAGATGGCATGCCATCCACGTGGGATGCCATCATGACAGCAGCTAAACGCTTCGCGGAAACGGAAAAGCAACTGGGTAGAGATCTTCCCCAGAGCACAAACCTCTACACTCAAAAAACAAGAGAAAACAACGTCCTTACCGCCCGACAAAACAAAAAGAGGAAGCTTGGTATTTGGCAGTCAAGGGTAAACTTTGACACCTCATCCGGCTCGCACCCTCGGTTAGGCGGAAGGGATAACATGCAGTCGTCGAACCGGAACTCCAGATGGACACCACTCACCAAAAGCGTCACCGAAATATTTGCCACCGAGAGGCTCCCATGGCCAAAGGCTCCAATAATCCGACAGCGTCACAACGCTGAGCAGAGCAAATCCTGTGACTTCCACAGGACAAAAGGCCATACCACGGAGGAATGCGTATCCTTGAAGGACGTCGTCGAAGCATTCGTCAGAAATGGGAAACTCACTCACCTCGTAGCGTAATGGACGCTAAGCAGGCTAATGCGTGTAGAACCCCAGTTGGGGAAAACACGGATGAAACTGCAGCTTCAATGTTGGAGACTACATACTGCGTAAACAACGAGATTCCGAACCAGGTGCATATCGGCTCGAAAGGCTCGATGACACCCCCATCCCAAGAACATGGAAGGGAGCTCAATTACACAGGCTGCATGTAGATCAATTCCAAACTTGTAAAGAAAAGGCCTAGAGCAACTTCTAACGGAAATGATTCTCCTTATCACATTGACGCTGATGGTCTTACATTTATACTTATGATCTGACCACACTGATATGCCGGTATTCACCGCATAAATAAGTGGGGAAGTAAGTCGTTGCGTGTGGAAGGCGGCAAAACCCGCATAAACACAAAAAACGGCAAAAATTTCTAAGGAAAAGATGAGGAAAACCTTCACGCAGGTCAGTTATAGGTGAAGTTTGGTCATCCCACTAAATGAAAGTGACGGTCCTACCTGCACAACCATGATAGAGGAAACTGAACATTAACCTATTGACAACCGCGCGTCGAAAGGTTAACTTATTCAAAACACTGATATGCCGGTATTCACCGCATAAATAAGTGGGGAAGTAAGTCGTTGCGTGTGGAAGGCGGCAAAACTCGCATAAACACAACACGGCAAAAATTTCTAAGGAAAAGATGAGGAAAACCTTCACGCAGGTCAGTTATAGGTGAAGATTGGTCATCCCACTAAATGAAAGTGACGGTCCTACCCGCACAATCATGATAGAGGAAACTGAACACTAACCTATTGACAACCACGCGTCGAAAGGTTAACTTATCCAAAACACTTGGAAAATTGCTAAGTTAAACTAAAGTATGCACGAGCGAATCATATATTGTTTATGAGGCAAAACAAGTGCCAAATTAAACTATAATATGCATGAGCAAGTCATATAACGTTTATAAAGCAAGTCATTAAGTGAAAGTGACGGTCCTACCCGCACAAACATTTATATTTCATAAAAAATTCAAACATTACAAGAATGGCCAGGTATCTACCCGCCTACAGTAATGTAAATCTATCCTAACGGTGGGAAGGGATCTCAAGGTTCAAACTTCAGGACCACTCCCTCCAAACCCACTCGAACCCGCACCATCAGTTGGCTGTGGCGGTTCAAGGAAAGCCTTGAGAATAGTTAGCCCATCATCAGCAGCAGCAATTTCGTTCACCTTCTCCACCACCGGATGCGGGAAGGCAGCATACTGGTTCAGTGCTTGGTCGTAAGTAGCTTCAGTGTCCACATCATAAAGAGGGAAGTTGGAAGGCGGATGCCCTTCTCAACAACCCCAGACCAAGCAAGAAACCAGCCTTTCCCCATCCTCATGGAAGCGTTGAGGGCTGCGCTCATGGCATCGTCATAAGATGTGTTCGTGAAGATCCGATGCACAACCTACAAAAAAAAATATATGTATCAAAAACTTTTCTAAGTATAAAGAAAAGCGTAAAGATATTATGAAGCTACGCATACCTGCGACAACGCTTCTCGTAGAAGCCATTCCTTGGTGATCAGAGCTTCCTGGAGGGCAGCTTGAGCTTGGTCACGGCGCGTTCGGCTTCATTTTTGTTAAGGTTGGCAAGCAACACTTCCTTAGCAGCAGCCTCTTCAACGCCCCTCAACTTACGCTCAGTGTGGTCAAGCACACCCCTCTGGTCCAAGATCTCTTGGAGCTTTTTGGCATCTTCTAAAGCCAAAGCATCATGAGCCTGCTGAAGCCTCTCTAGTTTGGCTTTAAGCTCCTCATTCTCAGCGCGCAAAGGCTCAGCAATGGCTTCAGCTCTGGTGGCCCTCTCGGTCGCGTTCCGCGCAGTTTCCTTAGCCAACCTAAGCTGTTCGTTAACAGCTTGGGTAGCCTTGGAACGGGCCTCGAGCCGGGCCTGAACTTCAACCTCGAAGGCCTTGAAGGCCTTTTCCTTTTCCGCAGCAATGGCGGCAAGTCTCCTGTTCTCCTCCCGGATAACCCGCGCCTGAGCCACTTCCTGGCTACGCGCCGCCTTTAACTTGTCGTTTTCACGACAAAGCAACTCGACGCGCGGCTGCATCCGGGCAAGGAGAATCCGAAGCTCATTCGTCAGCCTACCCTCCTGGTAGCTAGACATGGCTTCTCCTAATGCACCACTTGGGGCTGCGTGACGCGCCCACTCGACGCAGTCCACAGCCGTTTGAAGGGTTGTTCCCCGGCGGATGTTCCACCGTGGAACATACACCTCATTGGAATCCGAAACTGCAAAAAACAAAAAGCGGTTAGGAAAAAATGATAAAAAAAAGAAAAAAAAAGATAATAGGCCAAAATAACCCTACGCACCTGTAGGGTCGACAACAGACCGGTAGCCGCCAAACCCATCACCCGAACCTAAGGGATATCCATCCAAGAGGTCAGGCAGATGGGAAGGAGGCAGAGATTGGCTAGAAGCCCCAACCCTGAACATACCTGATGAACCGGCCGGGGACGAGGTAGTCGCCGGTGCCGGAGGCACGGTTGAAGCCGCCGCGGTAGAGACCATCGGAGGTGAACTCACTGGAGGTGAAACTCACAACCGTGGCCGCCGCTGCGGAGGAGCCCGCAGAAAAAATCACCGCCGGCTCAGTGAAGGATGCAGTAAATATGGCACTGACAGCCGGCGGAGATGACGTCACAATTGGAACAGTTGCCTCAACGGGATGAGCAACTGAACCAACACTGCAAACAGGCGCAGCCGCCTGGGTCATCGCCTCGGGTAGATTGACCAAACTACCGTCATGGGTCCAGAGATGCTCCTTCCCGCTCCACTCTGGAATGCGGTTGCATCCACGCCTGCATGAAGACAAAATATTAAAAACAATGGCGGAAAGAATTGCGGGTAAGATTAATTATACTTACGAGTTTTCTTGAGCTTGAAGGTTCTGACAGGCGGGGACGAACCCGATGGAGCCGGCCTCTTCACGCCGGTCACCGTCGTCGTACTGGGCTGCCCGGAGGTGACAGCTGTCTCAACCTCCGGAACAGTGGTCTCACCATCACCAGGGTTCCTCACTGCCTCCTAGCTTTCGGTCTCCGAGTCGGACCGATTTCCCTGATCGGCGGTGGAGGCGACCTTCGCCTTGCCCTTCACGCCGGCAGCTTTCTTCTTCCTCACGAAGAAAGGCCCATCTGCGGATCCCTCATCAGAAGATGATAAAATTAGGGGAAAACTCCAGCAGAGGTTTGAGCATGAAGAGGGCGAGGGTTAAAGAATCCCTTACCTGGCCGCGTGGCGCTCAAAATCTCGTGGCCCGGCGGGTAGACCTCACGAACCTATCCGCTGTTTGCTCCAGTATGGGCAACTCGTTCTCATCAAGAGCACGAGTACCCAGCCGAGCGGGACCACCGCTCTCACGCAGTTGCAGAAGCGACTGCAAGTTGTTCCCCTCTGAAAATAAACAGAAAAACTGTTAAAAGAAAAACCC
>NW_027497633.1:0-26706 GCF_021521415.1 Bidens hawaiensis
TGGAAATGTCTAAGTATGGTTTGTGCAATCATGGCTTAACCGAATTTTAACAGCCGAAAAACGCACAAAAAGGCATTTTGTCAAAAGAGTTAGGTTCTGGAAATTTTGCAGGGGCTATGTAATAACATTGAGGCCATTTGTAAAAATTATCGGATTTTTCGGAGGTCGTTTGATATAAACGGGCCATTTATTACACGATTATAACCTATTAAATGAATTTTTATAAATAAATAAATAATCATAAAATTTCTGAAAATATTTTTATAAAATTCTCCATGTCTTAATGTATTTTTACAAAAATTTACATAATTTATCTATAAGTACATATTTAGTTATGATTAATCAAAGATTTAAATTATAATTGTTTTAACGAAACCGGCAGTTTTGTGTTTAACGGACTGACTGGTATGTCAAAATGTCAAAAGTGGTCAAATATCATGTTTTTGAATGATATTGATAAAAACGAACTTTTTACGAGAATTCCGGAAAATTCGGGTGAATTATGCGCGTTTTGTATAATCAAACCCGTATGAAAACGGAAACAAACCTTGCGATCAAACCAGACACCGAAACCTTAAAATTCTTTCATAAATCAAATTATTTTATCAATCAATATATTTACTTAAGTTTTGTGTGATCTTACCTAATCCCGAAACGTATAAACGATCAACTGAGCTAGGCTCAGGAAACGGTGAAACTGAGCCAAATCCAGTTTTAAACATTTCATAGTATACAACGTCACAATCTAAGACTATGGTCATGTTCTGGGCTTAACAGCTATACCCAGATTATCTATACGGCCCGACTTAGCTTAAACACTGTACTAGTATTAACGATACGATACCGTTTATAGGAATCAGGCTATAAACGAGGCATCTGACTTACTGATACGTAATTTCTGTGCGAACTACGATAAGGTGAGTTTCATGACCCCACTCTTTAAACTATTTTACAAACTTTTGGGGTGGAAAGCATGGTTACACACGTTATCTATCTGAAAACGGTTCAGGATATAAAATATCTGAACATTTATATATGAAAAGTCCCTACAAACATAATGATTGACTACGTGCTGATGAAAGATAATTATTATCGTTGATTGATATATTGAACGGAGATAATACGAATTGCAAAACATAATGAAATTACACGTGACAACATGTTTATACAAACACATTATGTAATGTTAAACATAACCAATTTGGGAAACAACATGGTCTATAATGGTCATGGGGATAACGTGGTCTATGATATTTATGGGGCTATTGTGGGCGGAAGGGTGGCCACAATAGTAACAAACTAAAGTTGAGTATGGCCTATGAGCCAAGTACTGCTGCAACTTATAAACTAAAGTTGAGTATGGCCTATGAGCCAAGTTCTGCTGCAACTTATAAACTAAAGTTGAGTATGGCCTATGAGCCAAGTTCTGCTGCAACTTACTAAACTAAAGTTGAGTATGGCCTATGAGCCAAGTTCTGCTGCAACTTATAAACTAAAGTTGAGTATGGCCAATGAGCCAAGTTCTGCTGCAACTTATTAAACGAACTAACTTGATTATGACATGAATGTTAAGAAAATAACGTGATTATGCGTATTGTGGGCGGATGGGGAGCTACAGTATTTGGTGATACGTGATAAATACTATATATGTATATGTGTCTATATACATGCTACGTGATTAGCCGTAGGAAATACTATGTGTAGAATATACTAATTATTTGCGTGTACACTATATAATGTTTGAGTTTACGTGGAATCGTTGTGGGCAGAAGGGGGGCCATAGTGGTTGAGTTTATGTGGAACCGTTGTGGGAGGAAGGGGGTCCACAGTGGTTGGTTAAACACAGAAATTGGAAACAGGTAATACGAACAAACAACCACGATTTTACCGAAATTTCAAATTTATATTATAAATTTACATGTGTGCATATGGCTGTACATATTTATACAAACGTAAACACATATTTTTACATACGCGCGTACATACAAACTATGACTGTGTGGTACGCAGAACTGATTTCGTTAAACTTATGAAACTCACCAACTATTCGTAGTTGACCTATTTTAACATGCTTTTCAGGTAATCAGATATGAGAAGTAATTTCCTGTGCGTTACGTGTCTGATTGGTGAATGATGTCATGGGCATTTGAGTCAGAAGTAAAGTAATTGAAGAACCGGTTTGATTGTATCACCTAGTTTGTAAAAGATGTTAGAACGATATAATATATTGTAAACTAGTTAGTAATGTTTCTTTATGAACAATGTATTTGATACCAGTTGTATCTGTTGCATTTCCGTTTTACGCTTCCGCAATTCGCTTAACGGGGTGTGACATTTAACTATTCTATTTTCATGCAAACATAAAAGAGAACCTTGCAAAGAATCCTTGACCCTTACCCTATATATACACACCCATCTCCTTCATTTTTACACTTGCTCTCACTCCAAATTCTCTCTCAATTCTTCATAGATTCAAGGTTGTTATTTATGTGTTCTTGAAGGTTTGACTTCCAAAAGTAATACTTAGTTTAATCTTTCATTCTATTTAGTTCATATGGTCTTATTAATACTTGATTATGGTGGTACAACATATATATAATATAATACCCCTTGTTACCTTTGGTAGTTACTTCTCCGATTCCGGTCGGTGAGGTTTCGGACCTTGTAAGGCAAGACTTCATGGAGGACTTCGTGTTCTTGATATATATATATATATATATATATATATATATATATATATATATATACTTATATAACTTGTTTATACATATTAATCTTGCTTAACTTCTGCTCATTTTACTTATATATATTTACAAGTTCTTGGTTATTTGGGCATGTGGAAACCATCTATGAACTTGTTGTGAGATGGAAACCGAACCAATCCGATTTTTACTCGCTTAAGACACATAAGCGTGTTTTTAGCTATCAAGAATTGTATATTTTTTAAAAAATAGTTCACAAACTGATTTTAATTATTTTCTTACGTACTTGGAAATGTTGGATCCAACTTGATCTCATAACAAAGTTTGTACAGACAAAATCGAACACTTGCTTAACGTGCGTTGTTAGTTCTAAGACAATAGAACTACATACTTGGTTAAGTCTTATTAAGTTTTATTGAGTTATCTCATAACATTCATTATTTTGGAAAGTTAACTTTGGGTTTGACCAATTATCAAGACCCGGACCAACAACCCGAACATTCGTTAAAGACCCGTTTTAGTATCTTTATCCCAAAGGAACTTGCATTTTTGCATTTTTCCCACCTTATTACTTAACATAGGTTAAGTAAATATTAAGGTTATATACTTTAACACAGTTTCGAGCAGACTTACATTTTTAAAGGGTTATTTATCTTAAATAGTTACATTTTAAACCTTTAACTTTAATTGTTTACTTTTCGCAACAATTATTTTGTTTAAAGATCTTCAAGACAACCTTTCTAAATCCAAGACTTCTTTCCCTTTAGGCATTATTCATTAAATTCGTCGTTCCGGCAAATCTCCAAATTATCAACTTTCAAGTTTATTACTTGAACATGAGTACTTTCATATCCCGATTTCTATCTTTCGTTTTGGGGTGACATTTCATACTTATTCAACTAAATGGTTTATACTTGAATCTTAACCCACCAACTTTATTGTATACTTTACTTAAATAATTGCTTGATTTGGTGTTCTATGATTATATGCCTATGTGTTTATCGCTTTTGGTTGGTGGAACTATAAATCCTAGTCTATTTGGCATCCTCTTATAGCAAGGTGTCGTTAACTTAATGCAATTAACGATAACTATAAAATCCTAGACTATTTGGCATCCCCTTATAGCAAGGTGTCGATAATGTAATTCTATTAGCGATTTTATCTATTTATCCAAGTTATTGCTTTTATTTATTGTTTCGTATACAAGTTTTGTGGTTTTCTAAAATAATTATATACTCAAACTTATGAATTGCTCACCAACCTTTGTTGTTGATAAACTTTATTTTATGAAATGTTACAGGTTTGCATCTAGGTTGATTGTGGAGTTGAATAAAACGACATCGAGACCTTTAGGATATTTAGAAAAAATGATCAATATTTGATTTGCTATATTTTGTTGTGACTATCTTATGAATATTGTTATGTGACATTATTTATGTTGTGAAATGAAATGAGTTTGTTAAATATTGTCGCTTTAAATAGTGTCATGTGCTTATGGGCAATCGTTACACCTCGGCATCATCCGCCGCCTTTGGTCGGGGTGTGACATCAGCTTTATGAATTTCACATTCTTCGGGAGACTTTTGAGAGGAATCAGGCACAGGAACTTGTTTCAGTGGACTCAAAGACAAAGGTTGTGCAATATCATAAAATTCCGACGCTTCTCTACCTAGCACCGGAGACTTTTGGAAACAAACAGAGATGTTTCTTCTTCATCAACATCACCCGAAGTCCATGCACCTGAATTCCCTACATCAGCAACTGGAAGCACATTAAACGTCTTAAACAATTCATTATAATCAAATAACCAGTCATCATCGACACGAGCATCGGTTACATTCTCTTATAGCCAACACAAATCGTAAGATTCCACAATCTGCTTCGTTACCTTGTTATGAACTATGTAGGTAGTGCGACCAACATAACCAACGAAGGAGTAATCATCAGCCTTTGCTCCAAATTTTGCACTTGATTCGAGATTCATCAAAGTGCATGGACATCCGAAAGCACGGAAGTGTGCTACAGTGGTCTTGTGACCATTGACAATCTCATAAGGTTTCTTCATCTGTGTTTTGTTAATCAACACCCCATTTTGAACATAGAACGTTGTGTTGACTGCTTCAACCAAGAAGAACAGAGGTAGCTTTGAGTCGCACAACATGGTCCTTGTGGCTTCAATTAGGGCTCGGTTCCTTTTCTCAGCTAGACCATTTTGTTGTCGTCTACGACCTGAGCTATATTGTCTGAGCACTCTTTTCTCGACAAAAAAATGATTTAATATTGAGTTTTTGAACTCTATGCCATTGTCAGATAGAATCCCTTTTAACTTCAAATTGATCTGATTATCCATTAGCATTACAAAGCGCTTTATCGATTCTGTAGCTTCACTCTTATTTGACAAGAAAAACACCCAAGTAAAACATGAGTAGTCATCTGCTGTAACCAGACAATATGAACTGTGAGAGAGACTCAATACATGAACAGGACCAAATAAATCCATATGAAGCAAGTGAAAGACTGAGGAGAAGGTATTGGCTAGTTTTGGCTTATGCAATTTACGATGATGTTTGCCTTTCGCACAAGCCATGCATTTCTCAGTTGTTATGAAATCATTTACCAGCAGTCCGCGGACAAGGTTTTTTTAGCATTTCTCAGACGGTTGTTTTGTTTTGGTTTGTGGAAGGAAGTCACGTTGGATTTTTGTTTCAATATTGATTTCGATCTAGAGGTCGGCATTGATCTCGGGACAGAATTCGATTTTCCGTCTCGCATTCCAAACATGGCAGGCTTAGTCTGATATGATTTCAACCTTTCGGCCTTGTTTTGTTTCCAATCACCATCAGAGGGATTTGCCTTGTAGTGCCGTGATTTATTATAATTAAGTTTATTAAAAGTATTTCGAGGCATATTCCTATGTTTTTGTCCGTTGTATGGGACATAAGAACAGTGCGGGCAATTTTTAGCAATGTGTCTAGGAGTACCACAATTAAAACACGTTTGTGTTTAATAAGAAAATTCGTTGTGGCAAACCCCTGGCTTTGACCATTTGTGTGAGCCAATTTGCCCCGTTTTAGCCTGAACATATGATTTACTACAATCATGCACACATGAACTCCCTTCTTTAACAAACTTAGGTGACAGATGTTTATACCAAATCGTATTTTTATCAATTTTATTTGAAACCACACAAGTTTTTAATGTCTTAGAAGGATCAACCATACATTTATGTTTTCTCTAAAAAGCCAGAGCCCACACAAGCATTAGTAGCAGCACAATCTAAAGCAAGTAAATTTAAAGAAACAGTAGAATTGAAGTCTTTATTAGTTTAAACAAATGATTCTTCCTTCTCATCAGTCCAATCCTCGATAATAACTTCATCTGCACATGAAGTAGATACATTAGTATAGTTCACTCTCAAGATTTGTTCAATAGGGTTGACTGAATCGTGACCAACTGTTTCTTGTGTACTTTCCTTACCATACTGCATAAATTTTTCCATTTCTTCCTATTCTTTAGTAAGAGGAGGCCCATTGTAGTTATTATTATATGGAGGTGGAACCTCGGTGTATCCAATACCCTCACCCCTTTTATCTTTCCATTTTAATTGTTTTGAATCATAGATTCAACAATTGCACTAGAGATATCGAATTTCTTAAAATTAAAATCAAAATTATCAAGCCTGTTAGTTAATTTGGCAATCTCTTTCTTAGAGGCGTCTAACTAGGAGGTTAGTTCAGCAATCTGTTGTTTGCTTCTAAGTAGTGACAATATTTTACACTAAATTCATTTTGAAGTTGTTTAAAATCCTTTTGTTGTGCCTCTAGTTTATCTTTTAACTATTTTTCAGCTTTCTTATGGGTTAAGTTTTCAAGTGATACACCATCCATTTCTCTAAGAAGAGTACTATTGTGTATTCTATATAGTTCTACTTTATCAATGCATGATTGAGAACGCAATTTAGAACTTACCTCAGATGAACTAGGAGGAGTGGAGGCCATGAAAGCAAATTGAAGATCCTTGATCAGCTCCTCTGCACCGTTCTCTTCTTCATCAGCATCAATCTAAGAAATATTAGCAGCTTGATTGTTTATGTTGAGTACTTGCATCTGATCATTCTAGTCCAACAGTTGAGCAACAAATCCCCGCTCATTCTTTCTAGTATCACTCCAATTTTCTCCTTGGGCTCCACCTACTGGAACCAATGCCCTTTCCATGTTTCCCTTCTTTGCTGGATTTTTGCACTCATGAGCGAAGTGACCGAGCTCATGGCAGTTGTAGCACCTGAGGGTGTCATTGTTAAACCCAACCTTCTTATCAGCAGGCATGTTCCAATTCTTTCTACCTGTTCTCTTGGTGAATTTTTTCGCTCTTAACATTGCCTTGGCAATCTGCCAACACATATCCATCTCCTCCACATCATTGGGATGAATTTGATCCAATTCAGCAGCCAAGACTAAATGAACCAAATTTCTAGCAAGAAAGGCATTGTAGTAGTTCATGAAACCTGCCGTTAAAGCAATGTTTCCTTGAGTCTCCTTTGAAACAGTCAGAACTTGAGTGGAAGACTAACTAGGAGTCGCAGCAGCTGATTGAGGTTTAGTTGGTAGAGAAGGATGTTGAAATAACACATTTGGATGCTGATGTGGCTGAGCAAATTGACCGTGAGAAGATCTAAATATTGAGAATTTGTCGTGAGCTTCCGGTGGCTGAACATACTTACCTTGAGATGACTTAAACATTGAAAAGCTTCCTTGTGATATGAAAGCATTATTTGAAACAGTATTGTAACCATCAGCATTGTAGGAGTTCACATGATTAATGGCACGCTGCTTGTCATCCATGTCACAAGACATTATGATCGCCATCACCTCTGACACAGTTAATCTAGCCAAGTCCTTTGTCTTTTTTATCACTGCGACATTCATGTCAGAAACTATCAGCCTCTAATCTCGGTTTAATCTTAGTTTGACTTTAACTATGTCACCCCAAGTTGAGTTAAACCATTATGCCTTAATATCAAAATATATGGTTTATATGATTTATGTTTATTAAGCAATCTAAGTTCTTGATCCCCACCACAAGGTATGCCCCGGTTATCAAGAAATATAGCAAGCTGTTTTATTTTGAAAGAGTATGCACGAATTCATCTGTAGGCTTACAGACATTGTATCCCCTGGGGTCCGTTTCTTACTGGTATTAAAACGCATACAAGGGAGGAACAATGCATGACTGACAATGGATTTTGATCAAGTCAGTAATGAGTTTGTACGAAGTACAACAATGATCACGTTTATTGACTTTGGGTTTGCTCTAAAACGATTTTGAAATATTCAGATAATGAATACCCAGATAATAAGTTGCATAAAGACTAACGGTGTCCAGAGAACGGATATATCCCATCAATATAGGATTTGAGGCCATAAGACCACACTCCTGTGAAGTGTTAACCATAAACTATATGCATTTTATTTAGAATTTTTGTTTTTGGTCTTCAAACAGACATTCGGCTTGAGTATGACAGGCTATTACATTTCTGCCTTCATTACCGAGACTTTTGGATGTGACTAACACCTCTTTCAATATGGCAATTCTTATGTTTATGTCGTATATTTTACCCTAATGTTTTGTATAAGACCTACAAATGCAGTTAAGCACTCAGTCTTTTAAGCTTATTTCTTACTGGATTTGGGACTAGATGATCAATGTACTATCATCTTCTCTTTTTGCATCAAAACTCATTTTCGAGGAGCATAAATTTTCTAATGTTTTTGTAATTTTAAAATATTTGAATGTTTTTTTTTTGGTTTTTATCTGTACAAACAGAAAGCACCATATTTTTGTATTTTTCCTTTTTTTATTCCCAAAAACCAAAATATTAAAATAACCAAAACTAAATAAAAAATATACAAACCAAAAATTGATTATCCAAGCTTAAGGATATCAACAATAGTTTTTCAATCCGTTTAAACCAAGGAAAAAGTTAAAGCAAGCTGTATTAAATGCTTTGGTAAACATATCAAAATTTTGAAAATCCTTGTGCACCTTCTCTATATCGATTAGTTTATTTTCAAAGGAATCACGAATGAAATGATATCTAATATCAATATGCTTCGTTTTAGAGTGGTGCACGAGGTTATTCGTTATACAAATAGCAGCTGAGTTTGCTGGAACCAAAGAACCTGTGAACTGCGGTTATCAATAAACAACTCGGCTGCCATGTATTCGGCTTCTGCGGTTGAAGTGGAGACCGTTTTCTGATTCTTACACTACAAGGAAACAAGTCGGCTTCCAAGAAATTGACAATCCATCGTAGTTAACTTGAAGATGATCTTGCATCCTCCATAGTGTGAATTGGAAAACCCCAGTGAGATCAAAGCTATCATCCTTTGGGTACCATAACCCAGTGTCAAGATTACCCCTAAGATAGTGAAATATACATTTACCTACCGCCATATGAGTCACTCGGGGACTCGATTGGTATTTGGCAGATAAACAAATAGCAAACATGATATCAGGACGAGAACTAGTAAGATACATTAAAGGACCTATCATAGCTCGGTATAGAGTCGGATCAATAGTATCCTCCAATTCTTCTGGTGATAAATTATGACCAACGGGAAGAGGAGTCGGAGGAATTTTCCGGCAGTTATCTTAAATTGACTCGAGACGTCGTTCATATACTTCGTCTGTTGAAATAAAATTCTAGCGTTATACTGATGAACGTGCAACCCTAAGAAGAAATTCATCTCCCCCATCGAGGTCATCTCAAATTTTTTCTGTATTGAGATCTCAAAATCCTTACACAGCTTGTCGTTTTAAGAACCAAATATGATGTGATCGACATATATCTAGACAATGAGAAAATCATCTCCGAAAGTCTTGTAGAAAAGGATACAATCCACTGTCCCTCGTTTGAAACCACTATCCCTTAGATGGTCAGCAAGCGTTTCGTAGCTAGCTTTCGGAGCATGATGTAGACCATAAAGAGCCTTGTTTAATTGGTAAACACGGTCGAGATTGTCTGGATCCTCAAAACCAGGAGGCTGTTTCATGAACACCTCTTCCCGAAGTTCCCTAAGAAACGCGTTCTAAACGTCCATTTGATAAAGTTAATTTTCTTGAAAGCTTCATAGGCTAAGAATATGCCTATAGCTTCCAGTCTTGCAATTGGAGCATACAATTCGGTGTAATCTACGCCTTCTTCCTGGTGAAATCCATGCACGACTATTCGCTCTTTATTCCGAACGATGACCCCACGACAATCCTTTTTTACACTTAAAAATCCATTTAGTCGGGATAGGTTTCTTAACCCAATCAGGCTTATCAATGAGATCCCTTACACCCATTCGACTAAACTGTTGCAACTCTTGTTGCATTGCCTCAACCAAGACGAATCTTCCAGCGCCATACGAACACTCGTTGGTTCCATTTGAGAAAGAAAGCAATTGCATTTAGAGAGATTCATGATTCGTGATGAATGCGTATCTGGATACGCACACAATACATTAGAATCATTCGCACTAGCAGTCTGATAACGTGTGTGAACACTAACATTGAGATCGCCAATGATGTTGTCCTGAGCATGATACACATGAATCCGAAGAGTCGGATTTTTCAGGCACAACCACATTATAATTTAAATTGGTGAAATTCCCTTCAGCATCATGAGATGATTCTCCAACCTCATGAGTCTCAGTAAATGGAACTGGATAAGAATCAACAAACTGACCATCATCCGAAGATATAGAAATTATATAAAGTTTTAGGATGATCTTCATTCACTTCATTATAAATAGAAGACCTTGGTGTAGAAAATAATTGATCTTCCAAGTAAGAACACACCAAATCTTCACCTAGTGATCAACTATGGGAGTAAACCAATTAAATAAACTCTTAAAGTCAAACATCCAATCAGGACCCTTGCCAGCAGGAGGTGTTGTGTAACTTGGAAGTCAACATGGTACAACTCTTACACACAACCCGAAGCGAAGTTGAAGACACGTTTCTTAGGCGATGCGTTGCCCATGAAGTAACCTTCAATAGCCTTCTCCTCGTATTTTCCCGCATCTCTTTTCTGCATTGTGCAAGGACACCCGAAAGATTCTAAGAACCTTAAATTATGCTTGTAGTTATTCAGAAACTCATAACTCATCTTAACCGTTAGAACACGATTGAGTGTGTAGCAACAGTGTTCACCGTCTCATTCAAGAATTAGACAGGAAGCTTTGAATCTACAATTATTGTTCTTGCTGCTTCAATCAATATTCGATTCTTCAGTCCAGCCACACCGTTCTATTGCGGTACGTAGGGAGCACTATATTCTCGATGGATTCCCTTTTCAATACAAAAGAAGTCTAATATAGAATTTTTGAACTCCGTACTATGGTCACTACGAATACGTCTCACCTTGTGTTTATAAAGTGATTCGATCTTTGTGATTATATTTTGAACAAGAACATGATCTTTTGACCTCATAAATAACACCCACGAGTACCTCGAATAGTCATCGGTGACAACTAACTTTGTCGGGTGCCATTTCTTCTGCAGTTTGCCCTTCTTGCAATATTCAATTCTTCAGTCCAGCCACACCGTTCTGTTGCGGTACGTATGGAACATTATATTCTCGATGGATTCCCTTTTGAACACAAAAGAAGTCCAATATAGAATTTTAGAACTCCGTACCATTGTGACTACGAATACGTCTCACCTTGTGTTTATAAAGTAATTCGATCTTTGTGATTATATTTTGAACAAGAACATGATCAATTGAACTCATAAATAACACCCACGAGTACCTCGAATAGTCATCGGAGACAACTAACTTTGTCGGGTGCCACTTCTTCTTCAGTTTGCCCTACTTGCATGCAACACGATGATCTGTCCAACTTGAAGCGCTTCAGGGAAACCCCATTCACCAAATCATTTGCCTTAAGATGATTCATCTTTCTAACATGAATGTGACCCATACGCCTATGGCACAACATCGAGTCATTCTCAGTTACCTTAGATATGAAACACGTTTCAACAAACGAAGAAGTCCATACCTTAGTACTCATATTTAGCACATAAATATCGTTTGATCGAGGAGATCACAGAATAACCATATGCACACCTTGTCAGTGAACACGGTGGTTTATTTCTTCTCACAAATTAGAGAAACTCTCAACAAATTGTGATCCACTTTGCCACAATAATTAACTTTCTCGAAACTAATGCTACCGTTTGATACATCTCCTTCCTTTAAAACCATACCCCCGAATGCTACAAAACCCCCTTGAATATTTTTTACATTGGTTAGTAGGTCAATATTGCCGGTAATATGACAAGAGCATCCAATATCCATAATGCAATTTTCTCCTGATATAGTCTTGGATAAACGTTGCACTTCTTCAATTTCAAAAAGGTAGCCGAGGGCTTAGTCTTGGGCACTTCTTCAATTTCAATAGAAGGTTTCAGTTTAACTAAATTCAAATGTGGTTTAGCTGCTTGTGAATAAGTCACAAGTCTTTTTGACTTTCGTCTCATATATGCAGCAACCACATTTGTGTTCACATTTTTACAAATTGGTTGTGTGGGAACAAACAATTTGGCTTTTAACTTAACATTGTTTTCATCAACATGAACCACCTTGCGTGGGTTCACATTTTCAAATAAAATGTGAGTTTTGTCTTCTTGAGATTGTTGTCTTTTAAGAATTATTTTACAACCAGAACTTTTTGTGGTTCCTTGTTAATAGATTTAACATTCTTATTCTTTCTCAATCCACAATGCCTGATAACATGTCCTTGTTCACCACACAGGAAACATTGTTCTCATATACACAAACGGATGTCGTGGTTTGACAGGTGCTTGTGGAACAATTGAGTGACTAGAAATACCAGAAGCATGAACTTTATCCAAGTCATCAAATGTAACAAATTTCTATCTTACATAAAAATCTTGGTTTGAACAACCAAAGACACTCTGTACCGTGTCAGTTCCTGTTAAGTTAACAAATTGAACTTTCTTAACAGATTTGAACAACTGTTTAGCTTTAACCAATGGATCTGTTGTGTTTGATACCTTATTTAGCAAATGCTTGCTCAAGATCTTGTAATTTTGAAGTCTTATTGTGAAAAACACTCTCAATCAACTCAGGTTTGATTAAGTGCAGTGGAATGTCTTTCTCATTGAATACTTGACTAAGACCCTTTAATTTAAACACTAGACCAGTGTTTACATCAAGAGAAGGATTTTGAAACGCATAAAATCCTCATCAGATATTTATAATTTTTTTTTATTTCATAGTTTTAACCTTAACTTGTTTTGTCCTGTTCACTTTAGATTCACTTGACCCATACACAACCTCCTCAAATTCTTGAGGTTCACGAAAGATGTGATTCGAACGTAGAATGTTATGCTCTTTGTGTATAATTTCGGGTTCAACTACATCAGATATTTATAATTTTTTTTTATTTCATAGTTTTAACCTTAACTTGTTTTGTCCTGTTCACTTTAGATTCACTTGACCCATACACAACCTCCTCAAATTCTTGAGGTTCACGAAAGATGTGATTCGAACGTGGAATGTTATGCTCTTTGTGTATAATTTCGGGTTCAACTACATCTTCAGTGACTTCCTCAACAAAGATATTGTTGCATTGAATATGTTGTCCTTGAGTTGAAGATTGAGCAGTGAATTTTTCTTTATCACTTAGTTTCGGTTTCTCCACATGAGTGAATGGTTCATTAACAACTTGTTCTTTTCCCGCAACTGGATTTTGGGAATAGTCATCTTGGATTTCTTTTAGAACCCTTTTGTTTACCAGATACTTCGATTATTTCATTCAACAAAAGTATAAATTTCTAAATTTGTCTAGTTTGCTTTTCAACTCCCGAACATCATTCTCAAGCTTAGTTATTTTTGTTCTTTGTTTAAGGATTTCTTTGTACTGTTTCTCATTCATGGTCAGTTTTACTAAAAGTTCTGCTTTCAGATCATGATTACTAACTCACAATCCCTCAAATTTATCCTTAGGTTTCTTTGGGATTATGATGATTGTATGTAGTTATATTTCACTGAAGCAAGTTCTTTCATCAGTGAATCATTTTGAGATTGAATCAAGTCGTATTTTGAATTAGATTCCTCACATGTATCACATTTAACAATTTCAAATAATTTAACAGTTTCAGCTGATAAATTTACACAATTAGACATAGAAGAATCAAGAATAGAACAAACCTCGTTAATTTAACATACATGCAAAAGTAATTGGTTGCAGATTGCATGAGATATCTGAGTCTAATTCAGTCTCTGTGTCGCTCTCGGTATTCAGCTCGTCACCTTGAGCATCTTGAAAGTTTTCAGCTTGTTCAAAAATAGCATGGTTAGCTTGCTTGATATTGCCTAGCAGCCGATGATTCTAGTCAATTCCTTAAGTTGTGAGTCGAGCTTTTGAATCAAAAGCTTTAAAAGAATCACCCCCAGAAGCTTTTTCAGGTGAATCATTACATTTCTTGCCCGAACTTCTGTCTTGATTGTGGGGTCCGTTGTATTCCTTCTTTGGCTTTTCACATTCTTTTGGCAAAATGACCAAAGTCTTGGCAATTGTAGCATTTTACTTTAAGCTTGTCGAAGCTAAGCTCGTGATATGAATCATCACTGTCAACTGTTTCAGCAACATCAACTTTAATAACTTGATCAACAACTTGAGTATCATCAGAAGAAGTAGAAACATTATCAAAGGAAGCTGGAGGATCATCACATGGATCTTCAGTTGGAGCTTTAACATAATAAAATAGAGTCTTTGTCAGTTGATTTAGAGACGAAACATGTTTCGATCGATGTAGATACCTTAGAACTCATATTTAAGACATAAATGTCATTCGATCGAGGTGATCGCATGAAAACCATGTCCTCGGGAATTACATATCCCGGTTTCAAAATCAAACATTCTTTATCCTTAAATACAGTAAGGTACTTCTTGTCACATATTTGCGACCCACTTAATAAATTATGATCAACTTTATCACAGTAGTTGACTTTCTCAAACGTTATATACCCATTTGAAACTTCACCCTCTTGTGTTATCATACCCACAGATTTTCCCAGCAAAAGCAACATACCCTCCTTGAATATTTCTAACATTTGTTAAGAGTTCGAGATTTCCAGTAATATGACGAGAACATCCACTATCCATTATCCAGTTCTCACCAGACACGGTCTTGGATGTACCCCTACACACAAATTGAACGTGATTAGATCAAAAAGGCAGCCCAGTCCTCAGTCTTGGGCACCTTTTGAGTTTCATGAAAAGAACCAAATTTAGCTGAATTCAATTGTTGTTCAGCAACCTGGGAATAAGTTACAGGCCTTTTAGACTTTCGTCTTAGATAGGCCGCTTGAACGACATTTGAGTTCATGTTCTTGCAGATTGGCTCGGTTGGAACAAACTTTGGTTTTACTTGGCCAGATGTTTCATTCACATGAATTACCTTACGTGGATTCACATTTGAAAACATGATGTGAGTATCATCTTCACACGACAAAGGTCGCTTCCAAATCTTCTTCATCACAAGAACCGGTTTCGAATGATCCTTGACAAACGGATGAAGATTCTGAGATTTCTTATGCCCACAGTTTCTCACAACATGACCTTGTTGACCACAAAGAAAACAACTTCGCATGTCCACACGATCATCTTGAAATTTAGCAAAAACAGATGCCACAGAAGGTTGATGACTCATATTCTTTTTTTTTTTGGGTAAAGGGATTCACCGGTTAAATGCATTCCACACAATCAAAAAGTACAAGTAATATGACAGAGTGCCATATTAGTTCTCATGTATGACATGCCATACAAGAGTAAACAGACCAAAACCACCAAACATTGGTAAACACAGCCAAAGCTTACACAAGAACAATGTAAATAAACAAAACTAAAACAAATCAACCATTATCATCAATCTGGTGGGAAACTCCCCGCGGAAAGTGCCAATCCTCGAGAACCCGATTAACCCGTTCAGAATTCTTGAACTTTAGAGTCATAAGCTTTAGGCGCGTCCCCCTAATGATTTCGTCCGCAACCATCTTCGGAGTCTTCAAAGAGTTCTTGAAAAGCCGGTTGTTTCGCTCCTTCCAGATAACGTAAACCGAAGCCCCAAATAGCAGCCGATTAACAACATTTTCAATAGAGTTGGACATTCCAAATTGAGACACATATTGAAGAATATTCGCCCAACCATTCCTACATCCCTGAAACTTCCCTTTCATTCTTACAATACTCCAAACCTCAGCAGAGAACTTACACTCAAAGAAGAGGTGGTTACGAGAATCCGGCTCTCCATTACAAAGAGGGCAGCAATACAAGTTATAATTTGGATACCCACCAATTTTCCATCCCATAATACGATTCTGCGTGCTCAACCTATCATGAAGCACAATCCACAACATAAAGGAGTGTTTTGGAACACATTGAGAGAACCAAACAACATGCACCCAAGACACCTTATCAGCCGGTCCTCCGAATAAGATTCCAAATTCCAGACGCCGCGAAATTCATTGAAGTCCCATTCTCATCCATTACCACGATCTTGTCCCTCTCATCCGGACAAATGCTGACTTCTTTTAGGTTCAAAAGAATTGGATACCTCAAAATCCAATCAGGCGGCCAACCCCAGTTATTATGATGAACAACATCACTGACACAGGTCTCTAAAGACAAGCCAGCACGATGAATAGCTCTAGGGTTAATATATTCAATTAAAGGACAAATCTCATCCCACTTATCATACCAAACTGAAGTAGATCTCCCATTCCCAATTTCATGCCATATAAATTTTCTAATCTGAGGACGGAACTGAAGAATTTTCCTCCATCCCCACGTACACGAGTTAGGAATCTGCAAGCTCCAAAAATTTCGCCCCTTCATTTTATACTCATAAATCCATTTAACCCACAACGAGTTACGCACATTGATTAAGCTCCAAATATGATAAACCAGCAGAGAGTTATTGACATCCCGTATACGCCGGATACCCAAACCACCTTCACACTTCGGCCGACACACAATATCCAAGAGACTTTATGCTTTCCCTTATTTTGACCATAATCCCAAAGAAAGTTTTTAATCCGTTTCTCAAGATCAGCAATAAGTCTAGAAGGGAGAGAAAACACAGCAGCCCAATAAATATATAAAGACGAAAGAACAGACCTGACCAGCTGCAATTTACCCGCAAAAGATAAAGTTTTATTCTTCCAATCTCCAATCCGACTATCCATACAATCCAGCAACCTCTTACAATCCCGGTAATTTAACCTCGTGGATATAAGAGGAACCCCCAAGTATTTAACCGGGAGCCTTCCTTCAACAAAGGGCATAATATTCAAAATACCACCTTTAACACGGTCCGGGACATTACAGAAAAACGCGGTACTTTTTGGAACACTCGGAGTAAGCCCGGACATATCTTTGAAATCATTCAGAGCCCCCATAATAATTTTAGCAGAATTCACATCACCACGAGCAAACAGGAACAAATCATCCGCAAAGCAAATGTTGATAATATTTAACTTTTCACAACATCGATGAAAACGGAACGATCCATCAATACGAACCTTTCGATGCAGAATCAACGTGAGAGCTTGCATAACCAGCGTGAAAATATAAGGGGACATCGGATCACCCTGTCTCAGACCTCTTTTACCACTAAAGAACCCGTGTAAATTCCCATTAACTGCTATCGAAAAAGAAGAAGTGGTTATGCATTCCATTATCCACTGAATCATCTTATCGTGGAAACCATACCCAAAAAGAATATCACGTATGAAGTCCCAACTGACCGTATCATAGGCTTTCTGGATATCAACTTTAAAAGCACATCTAGGCGGACCTGTATTAGTGTGGTAATTATGCATTAATTCTTGGGTCAAAAGGATATTATCAGAAATCCTACGCCCAGGCACAAACGCTGACTGATTAATATCAATTAACGACTCCAACCCCTTCATCATACGAACCGAGATAATCTTGGTAATGCATTTATATAAAGTGTTGCAGCACGAGATGGGACGAAAATCATTCGGAGTCACAATATTAGTCACTTTAGGAATAAGGGCAATAATGGTGTGGTTTACCTGTTTAAGGAGACTTCCTCTGCTGAAAAATTCACGAACCGCCAAACACACATCTTTCCCAACAATATCCCAAGAACTCTTGAAAAAGGCCGAGGAAAAACCATCAGGTCCCGGCGCTTTGGAATTCTCAATAGAGAATACCGCATCCTTGATTTCCAAATCGGAGATAGGTCTAATCATAAACTCCGCCTGGGAGGCCGAGAGTTTAGTAGTAAACATCTGATTATCCAGTTTCCTCAATGGTTTCAAATCAGAGCCAAAGATGTTCGTAAATGATTAACAAACACCGAAGGAACATCCAACCCCTCAAATAAACGGCCCTGAGCATCACTTATAATATCAATGCGACCCCTATGGTTTCGCATTTTTCAAAGAATTGTGAAAGTATGCAGTGTTAGAGTCACCAAGCTTTAACCAATCAACTTTAGCCTTTTGTTTAAGGAATTCTTCCTCATCCTTAGCCGCCTCATGATAAGCCTTAAGATAATTACTCTGTTCCCGAATCAACTCCAAATTAGTAGGGTCAGTGTCAAGGCGGGTTTGACAAGCATCCAGACGGGTTCTTAGGTCAGTAACTTTCTTATGGAGATTGCCTTGCCGGTACAGCAAAGAACGAATAGGGTGTTTTAAGTTCTGGAGTTTCTTTACCACGCGAAACATGTGATACCCGTTCACCTCAATATTCCAGCCTTTAGCAATAATATCATGATAACCCGGTTTTTCAATCAAGAAATTAGGGAATTTAAACGGTTTAGGCTTACCTTTAATAAGAGAGGGGAATTTCAATAGACATGGAGAGTGGTCTGAAATCCGGTACGGAAGGAACACCGCCGAAGAATCATTAAAAATCTCCAAGAATTTAGAGTTTCCCATCACCCTATCAAGCTTTTTAAAATGGCCCATACCCGTTTTCGGTTTATTGCTCCAAGTGTATTTGAGTCCGACCCCCTTTATATCCTCAACTTCAATGTTGTTAACACAATCACGAAATCAATCATTCCAGTAGAAATTTTGGAAGAACCATGCAAGCTGTCTTCCAAACTAAGAGCACAATTAAAATCACCAAGTAAAGCCCAAGGTTTATCACGAGTGAGTTGTTTATGAACAAGAAGATTACGCCATAACTCCCTTCTTTTCAAATAACAATTCTCAGCATACACGAAAGAACCATACATCACCTTGCAATCAAGCTTAAACTTTAACTGAACGTGAAGAACCTGATTCGAATAATCAATAACCATAAGATCAACCAAATCCGTATTCCACCCCACAATAATCCGAGTACCTTTATCACAAACACTACCATTGCTGGTCCAATCCCAATTATTACAGATCTTCTTACAAACATCAAAAACCGCGTTTAATTTGACGTGAGACTCAAGAATAGCGCATACCTGAATATTATTATCTTGTATTACCTTACGAACCTCTTTTTGTTTAAGAGGGCGGTTCAACCCTCTTATATTCCAAGTGGCGATGGTACCCATTAAACACCCAATTCACCGGGTGTGCTTGCACCCTCAGAAAAAATATCCGCTTTCATAGCTTTAGCCACATCCGTAAACAACTCCTCCACATCATCATCATCTTCATCACTTTCCGACTTGTCCGCCAACTTACCAAACCTGTTACTGGTTTGGACAGTATGATTTTCCTTTAACTGGACCCCCTTAGCCATGGAAGTTGTAGGTTTACCCACAGGATAATTATTGTCTTGTTCTTGAGCGGATGGTTTATTTATAGTTTGTGGCACAGCAGGTTTAACCACCGGTCGGTAGACAAGATTATGTTTCTTGATTTGCGTATTAACTTTTTTCTTTCCCTTCACCCTCTGGAAACCATCATCATTAGTGACTTTCGTTTGTTCGTCATTTATCTTTCTATCGTGAACTTGTTTCGGGCACTGGGCGTTCGAATGGCCAAACACCTCACATAAAGAACATCTGGGGGGCTCCCAATCATATTCAACTTTAATCTCCGAGATCTTATTTGTCTCCCCCCACGTATCCGGAACAGCAACAACAAGCTTCCTTTTAATCTCCTGATTTGCATGGAGCTCAACCTGTACTCTAGCAAAACTACTTCTTCCCCACGATTCCTTACACATATTAGCAGTATAAGAGTCCATACTTATCGGATCCCCAATTCTTGACGCGAGCATACTTAGACCCTCCTCAGTAAAGGCACCCAGGGGAATGTTTTGTAATTTGACCCAAACCGGAACAGACCGTACATCCTCCTTCTCCAAATCTGACTCCATAGTCCAAATTTGGAGAATAATGGGAACATTCCTAATCATCCAAGGACCATCCTCAATCAACTTCATCATCCCAGCTTCCGTATGGAACTTGAAAAAGAAAACCCTTTCGCATTCATCATTAGTCTCGTAAGCCCATATTTGTTCCAATTTTTCTTAGCAAAATCCTCAACAACCGGAAAAGGGAGTCTATTACCCAAAAAATAGCCAAACAAAGTATTATTAAACCTCTCTTTAACTTTCTTGACAGAATCAACCGGTATAACCACATCAACTCCATCCATCGTTGATTCAACATTTACTTTTCTTAAAGTTGCCTTCGATGTTTTGTTTTCAAGTTGAACAACACTCATGTAGGAAGGCTTTGAATTTTCCATATGTTTTTCCTTCCCTACATCCCTCTGAATATTAGACGATTCAGCTCCAACCACCTTATTTTCGTTCGGAACAAAAGCTGAACAACCCTTATCTTGTTGACTCTTTAGCGAACCTGATCCAATACCCTTGTTATCGCTCAAGCAACCACTAGCTTTGTTCCCCACTGCTGAACAACCACCAACATTATGGATAACGTCATTTAACGGAGCAGTGAATGTAGTGTTTGCAGCAAACGAACCAAAAGAACCCGTAACATTAGGGTTTCCCGAAGAACCAGTTTTCAGAACCCCCCTACGAGGGGGAGCCCCATCAATGTTCGTTACCCGATTCGCTGGAAACCCATGTATAACCTGATCAACAGAACCAATGCCACCCTTATTCTCCATGCAACCCCAATAAAATCCAGCCAAGATACCCCAAAATCAATATCAAGATCAAGATCAATAAATAAGGAAACACGAATCAGCCAAGATCAAACCAAATCAAGAACAATATCTCACTCACAATAAACCAAATCAGCCAAGAACAAGATCAAAACCAAGATTCGGCCAAACCAAGATCAAGATCAAGATCAAGAACAAGGTCCGCCAATAACAAGATCAAGATCAAGATCAAGAGCAAGATTCAGCCAAGAACAAGATCTCACGTAACAGCCAAGAACGAAGAAACCAAGAACAAGATCAAGAACCAATAACAAGAACCTTAATCCAGCCGAATCCAAGAAACCCAAGCCAGCCGAATCCAAGGAACCAAGAGGAGAATGGAACCTTAATCCAAATCTGCCCAAAGATCCAAGATCTAACAACCCCAAGAACGAACAAGATCAAGAAATAAGAAACAACCCTAACCTTGAAAACCACAAGATCCTTAATCAATTAATAGGGTGTTATCGATCTAACTAAACTATAACAATAGCCGTGATCAATAACAAACCTACTAAGCAATCAGAACCAAGGATTGGAACAAGATTAGAGCAACAAAAAACCAAGGAAAGCCAAAAACCCTATGCGGCCGATCGCATAGGGTTAGACACCAAAATCGCCTTTCCTAGAGAGAGAAACTTTTTTTCTGAATTGATGACTCATATTCTTAGTAAAACTCTTAGCCAAATCATCAGACGAGGCTGATTTATTTTTTAGATAAAAGTCAAGATTAGAGCAGTTTGAAAAACTTTGTAAAGTGTCATTTCCACTTGATTTCAAAAAATGAACTTTCTTGGCAGTTTTTAACAATTGCTTAGCTTTAATCAACGGGTCTGATGTGTTTGATGTTTTGGCACAAGCAAAATTACGTTCAAGATCTTGTATCTTGGGCCTTTCATTGTGAAAGACACTTTCAATCAATTCGGGTTTGATTATACTAATTGGAATATCTTTCTCATTGAACATGGTATCCAAACCCTTTAACTTAAACACACAGCCAGTAGAAACTGAAGGATTTATGAAACACAACAAATACTCATCCCAAATATTTAGTTTATCGGATTTCTTTGAGTTGACCTTAACATGTGTTTTCTTTTTCTCTTGAGCTATATTTGAAACATATACAGCCTCCTCAAATTCATGAGACTCACAAAGGATATGATTCGAACTTGGAATGTTCTCATTTTTGTGTATAATTTATGGTTCAAATACATCTTCAATGATAACTTTATCAACATTCTCAACGAAAACTTTATTGCTTTCAACATGATGTTTTTGAGTAGATATTTGGGCTTTAACATGATCAATTTTTACTAGTTTAGGTTTTTCTGAAACAACAGGTTCATTGACAATCACTTCTTCTTCTTTCCAAGCAAGAGGATTTATTGTATAATCATTATAAAATGGTGGTGGTATTTCAACAAAACCTATACCCTTTTTAGAATATTTTTGCTTACCAGATACTTCAATTATCTCATTTAGCAAAAATGATGAGTTTCTAAACTTGCCCACTTATTTTTCAACTCAAGAACTTCATTCTCAGGCTTGGTTATCTTAGAACGATGTTTTAAAATTTTTTGAAGTTTTTTATCGTTAATCGTCATTTTGATAGATAACTCAGCTTTGAGATTATGATTACTTATTGACAATGCTTCAATTTTCTCCTTATATCTCATTTGAGATTCTCAAGATTGCCGATAAGTATCCTTTAGTGAAGCAAATTTCTCTCACTAAACAGTCATTGTGATTTTTCAAAGATTCTAACGTAGGCTTGTTTTTTCTCACAATCAACACAAGAAACAGAAGGACTAACCTCATTGACTTTGGCCATGCAAGCAAAATTAGTTGGAAGCATTTCACACGAGTCATCAGAATCAGACTCAGTATCATTGTCAGAAGATATCTCACTCCCACTTGCATTTTGGAAATTCTCATTTGATTCAAACATAACTAGATTAACTTGATTATCGTTGCACAACAATCTTTGTGACTAATCAGTTCCATCCATGTTTGTCAACATAGTTTATGACCCAGAAGAAGATGGTTTGGTTCCAGAAGACTTAACAGAATCATTTTCGTTTTTACTAGATGAACTTCGATCTTGATTTCTAGGACCAGTATACTCCTTTTTTGGTTTATCACACTCTTTGGCAAAATGTCCAATCTCTTGGCAATTATAACACTTAACTTTCAATTTATCGAACCCCAACTTCTTGTATAATGATGGAAGATCTTTGCATGTTCGTTGTATGAACCTTTTCACCATTCAAAATGTCAGATCATTTGGTCATAATCTTCATCAGTTAATTCATTCAAATCCATGAGTTCCAAATCATCAGGATCGATTTGGTCATAATCTTCATCAGTTAATTCACTTGTGGCAATTTTACTACCAACCAGATTCTCATAAGAAGACATGAAAGCACTCAAGAAGGCAAAATTTTGTTCCGCTTCCTTCATATTCACAGTTGGTGGTGGTGAAAATTGATTTGCAGTAGCTGAATTTCCAGACCCTCTAAAAGAACCAGAAGCACCAGGTGGCCCAGAACTTCTAGCAGTGTAAAAACATGCACGTGGATCACTATAGATAGTTGTAGCATTATCATTTGCATTTTGTGTAAGAAATGCGGTGATTAGAGAGATTGTTGAACTCAAGGTCATACTCCCACCATATAAAGCTGGATCTTGGCTATCCTTAGAAGACTTTTGACACCTAAGATCATATTCACGAGCTTCGATCTTTTGTTTGAACTCAGACGCAGTCAGATCTTCATTACTGAAATAATTATTTTCTTTCAATACTATTAAGAATGTCGAGTAAGAACTCGGTAAAGCACTCTTGATTGTATCTAACTTATCACTTTCAGAAGGTTCCATCTTCATCTTGTCCATTTCGGCTATCAGATGGTTAAACCGTGTTTTCATCTCTTCGACAGTCTCACCTTTAAGTAAATTGAAACTTAACATCACCTTTTTGCTTTATGTAGTATTACCCATACTCCTCATGCGAATGTGTTGAAACAACGAAGCACAAATCTTGATGCTACTGACTTGATGAAATATGTTTTCAGGTAACGCCAATGTAAGAGTTGAGTATGCTTCATTTCTATCTCCAAATCCTTCTTTTCTTCCTGAGAATATTGTGAGATAGCTTTAGGTGTGAATCCAATTGTTTCATCTCCAATCATTGGAATAGTATACACTTCATCCAAACAATAAGAAGAAGCAGGGTGAACAGAACCTAGATGAGCACGGAAACGAGGTTCCCATTTAGCAAAATCATTAAATTTCATCAATCGAGGACACTTGGAATGGGATCCAATTTCAGTGTCCAATTGTAACAGTTGCTGCAATGAGTACGTTTTGAGAATCTGACGCATACAAACCAGCCATATTGATAAGTAACAATCAATCAGACTTCAAAGACTAAACTTGATAATATATTAACGAACTTAGAACAGTGTTTGTAACGAATTAAAATAACGAATCAATTATAACGAATTGAAATTTACCTGGGTAACGAACCAGGAACAGTGTGTGATACCCTGAAAAATAAGAAATTTTATTATATCACATAAACGAGATTAAGACGTGTTAGACTGTGTTAATTAAGAATTAAGACCATTAAGTTAAATATATTATTTTATTCTAAAAATGAAAGGAAAATATTTATATTAGAATACATAAGAAGTCGGAACGGATAAAGAAATTGTGGTGATATTTTATGAAGGAACGAACGTTTTCGGTTAAACGTGTAAATATTCAACCCGACATTCGAGAAAATATCCATGGGTGAATCTATTTTAATATTTTAGAGGATTGAAAAGTTATAACATTGGCAAAAACGTGACTCAATTCTGAGTTATAGCGGAGCGGGAAAATGCAAATTACTATTTTCAAAAAACGATCGATAATAGCTTATTAACGGAATAATAAGTTAACGAGACAAATTTAAGTCGATAACGTAATAAGAATAAGTATTTTGACGAAATTTATTTGGAAAATACAACGTCACGCGAAGTAGCAGGATCGTTGGAGCGAGAAACCGAAACGCAATCGAAAAACCCGTTTAAAACAGGCACCTATATAAGGTGGGTTACCCCACCAGTCACTCATTTCCACAAAATACTTGCATTTTAGGGAGAGAGAGAGTAGAGAGAAGGCAGGAAATTCCGGCGGTGGTCAATGGCGGTCCGGCAGCAGCCGGCGGTGGCCGGTGGTGGTCCGGCGGCCGGCGGTGGTCCGGCGAGGCCGAGAGAGGCTATCGAAGCCCCTCTTCTATCCGGAACCATTTTTCGACGTCCCGAACGTGATAGTAAGCTCTGATCGTCCTAGTTTTGAGCTTAAGTTTGTTAAAAACTCGTTTTAAAATCTGGACAGATTGTATTCACTTTGCATGTCTGCAAAGATTAGCCTATTACAAAAGATATAACGGTCCGATTGTCTTTATCTTTATAAAGAGGGTTCATAACACATAGATGATAGTTTTGAATGGTGGAGATGAGAATCGGAGCTGTTAAGTTGGGTTTATAGATATATGATTCCACCAAAGGAATCGATGATCAGATGTCCGGAAGGTGAGTTATAAGCCCCTTAAGTTTCTGGTCAGATTCTAAAACGAAACAGTTTACTAAAATGAATTGCGTGTAGGTTTTGAGGTGTCGTATGGACGATCCGAGACCGGAGAAACGTTCATGACGCAAAAACGAACGCGTTGTTGTACTCGGATCGTATTGCATGCGGGTGTTGAGCAGGTTCCAAGACTTGAATCATACGCGAGGAGGAATACCTTTGTATCGTTAAGTGTTGATAAATTTAGGTAACGAGAGATTCGAATAAAATTTGTTTATCATAAATAATTTGGAAAATGAAATACTTTTAATAAGTATTTAGATAACTGTTGGTTAATATCGACTGTTAAAAATGGTACAATCGAAAGTTGGACGATTTTGAGTATATTTATGATATAAAAATATATACACGATAGTTGGAGAAAAATATTTATTTTGGATATCGATTTATAAAAGATTATTATATTTTACAATATATATATATACACTTTTATTAAATAATGTCCAAGATATAATTATAATAAATAAGACACGTGAGGAAAAATGAGCTAAATTAGGATATATGTGTATATGTGTTAATATATTTTGTATTAAACATAGGAATCAAGTTATCATTGGATAACTATTAATAAGACTTTGACGTCAACTGGTTGTGAATTACATCGGGAGTGTTATTCGTGTTGAGGCAAAGGTGAGTTTCTTTATCGACCCCTCGTTTTCGAATCGATTTTTATTATGTTTTGGGGGAAAGGCATATTCTTTATATTGATATTTATATTGAAGTTTTATAAAGGCATCTTATTTTACAAAACATGTCAAACGCGGGATGAGTCTAGTTAGCTAAATAACGGTTAACCCTATAAAGGGGCACATAAATATGGGTTGTATATCGGGGTGACGCCCCCTACTTCCATCGCGTTGGGTTAGAAGTGGGCGTATTTTGAGTCTGGTATGTATCAGGTTATCAACTATGATAGTCATACGTAATGTTGTATTCTTTGATCGTCTACGATAACACGATTTGTTAAAGAAGTAAAATGCATATTATTTTTGTGATGTAATGACGGTAGATCATTACACACGGGTTTGTGTTATAATGGCGGTAAATCATTATACACGAGATGTTTTTTATATCATTCAGGGTGTGGTGACGATTACACATGAGGTGATATTGGTATATAATGACAAAAGATAATTATCTGGATGTTGTTTTCGATATATATATAATGATATGGAATTGCAATTATGTTACTTGATATAT